>NC_135808.1:62192453-62310156 GCF_964213995.1 Mustelus asterias
CCACTGATTCTTGAGAGCATTGTAAATGTAATTTAAATGTAGCCATTGTATTTCTTCCAGATTGCAATACAACTCACACTTTCTTAAAAGGGACATTGATGCCATTGGTGAACTTTAGGGATATTTTGCGATTATTTAGGATGCAGTATGTCATTTTGCAATCGCTGCTGCAGCATCCATTAAGAATGACAATCCCAAATACCGTCCAAACACACAGCTGGAGGTTTGCAAACAATGGACTATCCTGGCTACACAACCTGGCTCTGCAGCAGGATGATTACATTCCTGAGGACAAGCTCAAGGAGCCGCACATGTCCTCAGACAAGGAGGGCATACAGAACGGTGTTGAGGAAGAGCCCGTTGAGGATTCAGGGCCAAGTGGGGATAAGGATGCACATGGGCAGGAAAGCTAGAGATACCCTCATTGCTTTATGGACGAGGACTAACTCATTGTCATACAGTGTGACTGCCCCCCCATCCCCCCCCCCCCCCCGCCCCCCCTCCACAAGATGGTGTGACCTCTCTGTGACCAGGGAATGAAGGTGGCCGAGATTTCGGTCATTAGGGTGCTGGGGCTGGGGTGCCTTTGAGTTGCCTGCTGCCCGGTCAATGCAGGAAAGTGATGACTACTTGCCATGAGGAATGGTCTGTAATGCTACTGCTTATGTCTGCACCTGTCTGTCTGCTGCCAGCACTCTGACTCCCCGACTCATGTCTGAGTGAGGTACTGTGCTACATTCCTTTGTCCCTTTTCTCTGGAGGGGGATTAGGGGGGTGAAGGTCTAGGGTTCACTAACATTCGCACTGATCAGGCCTAACCATCTGGCAGGCATTGAGAGGCACTGAGAACTACTATGTCCGATGGGGAGAAGGGCCTTGCCACTGGGAGGAAGGTTAAAGATTGGGAGGCGTTTTGTTGATGACATGTCCAGATTTAACAAGTACAAATGCCCTCGCCCCCAACCCTCACAATTACTGTGCCTAACGTCACCTGTGCCCACGCTGTGCCCCTAAAATTTCTTAGACTTCTGTACCCTCCTATTACATCTAGGTGTGTTTCCTGGTTGCACAAGAGAGGTGGAGATGGCCTGCTGCCTTCCATGCCCTGTTGCCTGAGATGCCCTTGAGGGGCGTCCCTTGGAGGGCTGGGACCTGGAGGGCTCCAGCCTACTTTCAAGTGGCATTGCCGCAGAAGACTGTGGAGCCCAAGTCATTGAGTGTCTTTAAGATAGAGATAGGTTCATGATTAATAAGAGGATCAGGGGTTATGGGGAAAAGGCAGGAGAATGGGGATGAGAAAAATATCAGCCATGATTGAATGGTGGAGCAGACTTGATGCACCGATTGGCCTAATTTTGCCCCTATGTCTAATGGTCTCGTGGAGTACCCTCAACGTCATCTGGTGCTGCCAGTCCTGGAGGCCAGCCATAGTCTGAACCATACAGTTGAATCCCTCAGCGATGGTTCTCAGGGACTGAGCCATGTTTTGAAGTTCTCCCGTCACATATCTGACCTCTTGCCCCAGGCTTTGCACTGTGGATGCCACCCTTGCAGTGTTGGCCTGGGTGCCACTCAATCCCGGCAACATCCCCTATGAGAGAAAGCTTTGGAACTCCTCCAATCGGCTTTGCAGTCGCAGGAGCGGCGCTGACAACCCCTCCTTGTAATCCCGGCTCTGCCTTTACATCTCAGGCAGCTGAGAGATGAATGTGTCCAGAGGCACGGCACCTGGCTGGGCTGAGTCCTGGGATCCAGCAGACCCCTGACTGTTCGATCCTTGGGATGTCCCTGCCTCCACCTGATGTGCATCAGCAGCAGTGTGGTGCTCACCAGATAGTGACCCAGCAGCCTGTCTGCTGAGTTCGCCCAACGAGGTGAGTGTCTCTGTGATGGTGGATGGTGCGGGCAACGAATCTTGGATGTCCTGCTCTGAGATCTCCTCCAAGGTGGTGTCAAGGGTAGGCGGTGGGACACTGCTAGCGGATGGGTCAGGCTGTTCGGGTGATGTTGTTGCAAGGCAAGGGACATGGCTTTAGTATATTGCCAGGTAGAAGGTTTGGACTACACAGAACTCACTTGAGTTTGGTCATCTGGATGAAGGTGCAATGTCTCCTCACTTTTCTCTGGCAGGCCCACCTCGCTCTCCACACGGGCCCACTCCTGCTCTTCCCCTGTGGGATCCATGGCTCTCTGCTCACAAGAAGTCAGGATCCTCAGCTTGGGCATCCCACCACCCATCTTCTCTCACTCACAGCAGTTGTGAGCAAGCTCCTCCTGCAGGAACACCAATGGGGATGATGTGAGCGGGCCACCTGGCAGGTCAGATGTCAATGATACGTGTAAGCAGGGAGGGGTTCTGATGAGGAACTTGTGGGAGGTCAGATGCTGGGATCCTGTGAGGTGGCAGCAAGCGGAATTGCGGAGATATTCCAAGGGGTGATGACAGGGTGGAGTGCAGAGAGGAGACTGGGGGAACGTACCCTGCAAAAACAGAGCAGGTCATTCATCTTTTTGTGCCACTGCGAACCCGTCCTCTTGGTCAGGCTGCTGGCACTGACCAGTGTTGCCACCATCTCCCAGACAGGGTTGGCAGTCTTGCTGGAGGGCCTCCTGCCAGCCCACATTGTTGCCCACCTCCCTGCAAAGGCATCCAGCTGAGGGCCCCCTCCGTGAATCGAGGAGTGGGTTTCATCGCTGCCATCCTCCTGGCTTGAATGACAGTAAGTGCTGTGGAGTCATTCCCCTTCATTGAAGTGCTCAGATGACCCCCATGGTGGGCAAAACAGACACTTCTCAGTGTTTTTCACGTGGGAGGAAAGAAACATTTTCTAAATGGCTGAAAATTGCGGTGCGGATCATGCCTCGGGTGGGAATTGCAAGAATTTCCGTGCTGTCATTTTTTGGAAAATTCCATCCAAAATGTTCACCAGGTTTCCACTGACTGAACTGCGACAGAACTCTGCATTTTCTGTTTTTACCTCAAATTCCGCCCTTGACTGTCCTCCATAGCAGGAGAAGCAACAACTGGGGCCTTTAGATTTGATCTGCCTAAATGTAAATGCACTGGAGAACATGGAATCCCCGGTTAGCTGACACCAAGAGATTGCCTGTGGGAAGAGGTTTGACCAACTGCTGCTGGGAGGTGTAGAGAGAGCTGTGAGCATGCTCCTCATAAAGGACGAATAGCTTCTTTGGATCTACAAATATCAAAGAACAAAGAAAATTACAGCACAGGAACAGGCCCTCCAAGCCTGCACCGGCCATGCTGCCCGACTGAACTAAAACCCTCTACCCTTCCGGGGACAATATCCCTCTATTCTCATCCTAAAAGAAAAATCAAAGTGGAGAATATGGGCAACGATTCCACTGCCTCGCACAGTGTATATCTAATTCAATAATATTCAACCAGATGTGCAGTCTCATGTTTCCTGCTCCTCTTTATACATCTCCACTAGGTATCCAATTTGTTGGGCAGAGTGCCTGGTTTTAAATAATAAACTGAGCTGAAATGTTGCTTTGTATAACAGTTTCTATTAAAACCTCATATGTTGGTCCAGTAAAACGGATCACACTACTCGCTTTGTCCATCCATACAACGTCTAAAGCTTGTATAATTTAATGAGAATCTGTCAGTTTGGTAGCTTCGGTGTGTTAACCTCAAATAAGGGCCAGAATTCTCCAGTCGTTTCCACCCTGCTGCTGCTGTCAGTGAGGATGGAGAACCTGGCACTCAGCCAAATCTCCATTCACTGCAGCTCCTGATGGCATGAACAGCCAAAGAATCCTGCCCAAAGTGTCACAAATTGGCAAAATGTATTTATGAATACACATCCATTCACTCATGCATACTTTCACTAAGTATACACAGTCACTCGTACACAGACACGCACACACTAATATACACACTAACATAGACAGGCACATGCATACAGTGACACACTATTACACAAATGCACACACACTGACACACTAACACGCTGATACATACTAACACGGCAAGCACACCAACACATTAAGGCACACACTAACACACAGACTCACTGATACACACTAACACAGACAAACACATTAATGCACACACTAACACCCACAGACACACACACAACCCAATACACACACTAAGATACACAGACAGACACACACTGCCACACTAATATGCACAATAACATATATAGACATGCATACTGACATTAACACAGTCATGAACATGCATACACACATACTGACACACTAATACACACACTAACTGACACACTAACACACACACTGACACAATAATACATTAACACACACACATATACTAATATACAAACTAACTTATACAGGCACACACACTCTGATACACTAATACACACACACACATGCATACAGAAACACTAACATACATTAACACACACACATACACAGACACCACACACACAGGCACACATATACAGACACTAACACAGGCATACGCATACATACACAAAAATGCACACATACACAGACAGACACAAATAGCCACATACATGGACACTAACACGCACATAGACATACAAACACATAAGCCGGCACTAACACACAGAAACACACAAACAAAAAACATGGAAAGACACACACACACACACACAATCAAACATACACAGTGGAAGATGAATTTTACAAAATGATCATGCTAGGCAGTCTCTGTACAGCTCCTAGAAGATGATTCATTGTTCCAACGAACCCTAGCAACAGACCTATCGTCTTTATCAAGTACTGTGGCTCGCCATGGGAGAAGTTAAAAGGAAATAATAGACACTAAAATAACGTAACAATTTTTCTCATGCAATTCTATGAAAACAATGAACTCAGTGCACTCAAAACCATAAATTGTCCCCAAACTAGCAAAGAGTATCTTTAAATTCTACACAACTGTGATTTTGAAATTATGGAATTTTAGTCTGCAATGCTCGCTCTCTCTTAGCATACACCATACTCACTATTGTGTTTACATTTCGATGAACACATCTTCAGAAGGTTGATTGTGGCATTAATACCCCCACTCAGCTTGACTGAAACAGAATTGTGAAAATAATTTTACTACTATTCTGGTGTGCCTTATTGTTCATCATATATAAGATAACGGACGGAATTTTATCGGCCATGCTGAGGCTGTGTTTGAGGCAGGAAGGCAGGAAATTTTGGAAAGTTGCATGTCAGGTTGTGTACCTGATGCAGCCTTGTTTCAGAGTCATCTTGCCAAAGGTAGAGTCTGACTGGCTCTGGCCAGCTAAATTAAAAATACATTCCCAGTTTTATGCAAACTTTTTCCGCGCTGGGAAAAGTGGTAATTCTTTGCACTCGGAGTGGGATGGATGGGGTTTGGGAGGGGGTCAGGGAGGGTGGGGGTGTTGATATGGTTGGCACCAGGACATGAAGATTGGCATGAGGCAGATTGATATGAGGTACTTTTAATAACCCCTGGCTGGGATTTTTTCTCTTTAAGTTTTTTTCTTTGGAGCCAGCAGCTCAGAGCCAGAATCCTAGCTTTACACAATGACAATCCCAAACCATTGCTCACAACAAAGTGTTCTGTGACATAGCAATGAATGCTAAATAGCTGTGGAAGTACAAGCATTATGCACCTGAGAATCTGGAGATGTGATCTCCCTTTATGATTTTAATTTTAAATGCCATTTTGGTCTGCTCTGCTTCAAACTTGATTTTGCTTTTCAGTGTGACTCTGTGTCGAGGTGGCTTTATACTGCACTGTTTGTGAGCTCAGAACAGTGACACAATCCAAAGGTGCCAATAAACCACTGATGCAGAATCAATTCAGGTCGTTATATGGATATTAGCCATGACTCCATTGATAGCTGTCAATAGCACATAATTCAGATTGACACCTTTGAGTGGTAGTAAGGGAGTGCAGCACTGCCTGGCGTGCTGTCTTTGGAATAAGACATTAAGCCAAGCCTCCGTCTGCCCTCCCGGATACTATTCCAAATGGAGCAGGAAACTTATCCCCAGTGTTGTGGCTGATATAGATATTATATATATCTCTTAACAAAATGTAAAACATATCACCTGGTGATTATCTGTTGCTCATTGCAAACATACGGCCCTGCTTGCACAAATTGCCATATTACAACCGTGACCATAATTCAAAATAAAGCATTTCATTGGCTGGAAATATTTTGAAACTCATGTTGTTTTCATGCAAGTTCCTTCTGTCTTTCTTAAGGGAGATAGAGAACCATTGGATCCCTACAGCACAGAAGGAGGCCATTCAGCCCATCAAGTCTGCACCTACTCTCCAAAAGAGCATCTTACCCAGGCAGCAATGCTAACCACTGTGCCATCCCCTTGAATTAGCACAAAATAGATAACCTGAGTTCAGGAAACCAGGAAATGAAACAAGTTTATGTCGAAATGAGAAAAAATAAAGTCAGGAGGTCAACTGTGAGAGTTATGTCAGGCCCTGTAACCGAAATCACATGGTAGGGTGGAGCATAAAGGATAAGATAATTGGAGCTCATCAGAAAGGTACAGCAATAATCATGGGAGATTTGTATTTATATATAAACTAGGTAGCTTAGGTAAGATGTTCAATTGAATGTTTTTGAGTTTCGTAGAACAGCATGTTCTGGAGCCAACCAGAGAGCAGGTTATATACTGTGGTATTGTGCAACAAGATGGGAGTAATTAATGGTCTAGGTAGCAGTGACCATAATATGATTGAACTTTACATTCAGTTTATGGGAGAGAGGACTGGGTCTGAGTGTTTTTAAACTTAAATAAGAACAATTATTAGGGCATGAAAACTCAGCTGGCCAAAGTGAATTGGCAAATTAGATTAAGGGATTGATGAATAGAGATGCAGCTGGCAAACATTTATGGGATATTTCAGAATACACAGAATAAATACCTTGGTGGCACGTTGGCACAGTGATTAGCACTACTGCCTCACAACACTAAGTACCGGGTTCATTTCCCAGCTTGGGTCACTGTCGATGCAGAGTCTGCACGTTCTCCCTGTGTCTGTGTGGGTTTCCTCCAGGTGCTCTGTTTTCCTCCCACAGTTGGAAAGACGTGCTGGTTGGGTGCATTTGCCATGCTAAATTCTCCCTCAGTGTACCCAAACAGGCGCCAGACTGTGGTGAGTAGGGGATTTTCAAAGCAACTTCATTGCAGTGTTAATGTAAGTCTCCTTGTGACACTGATAAATAACCGTCTGTGGTTAACTAGAATGGTTGAAGATAATATCAAATGCAAAGACAAGTAGCAGGTCAAAAGAGTGGACATCGTGGCAGGTGGCACAGTGGTTAGCACAATTTCGATTCCAGCCTCGGTTCACTATCTGTGCGGAGTCTGCACATTCTCCCCATGTCTGCGTGGGTTTCCTCCAGTCCTCCTGTTCCCTCCCACAGTCCAAAGATGTGTGGGTTAGGCTAAAATTAACCCTCGTATCAGGGGAATTAGCAGGGTAAATATGAGGGGTTGCGGGAATAGGGCCTGGGTGGGATTGTGGTCGGTGCACACTCAATGGGTCAAATGGCTTCCTTCTGCACTGTAGGGATTTTATGATTCTATGAACAAATAGCAAAGGATGACTAAAAGATTAACAAAAACAGAAAAGTGAGAGTACGAGAGAAATCTAGCAGAAATGTAAAAACAGATAGTAAAAGTTCTTCTAAATATTTAACAAAGAAAAGAGTTACCAGAGAGAGCATTGGTCCAATAGAAAGTGAGTCTGGAGAATTGATAATGGAAAACAAGGAGATGGAATATGAACTGATCAAGTATTTTGGATCAGTCTTCACAATAGAGAATACAAGTAACATCCTAGGTGCAGCTATGGACTAGGAAATGGAAGGGGTGGAGGAACTCAGGAAAATTACAGTCACAAGAGAAGTGGTAGTGAGTAAATTGTTGGACTGCAAGCTGATAAAAGCTTGGGTCCTGATGGACTTCATTCTCGGGTCTTAAAAGAAGTGCCTGGTAAGATAATTGGTGCATTGCTTTAAAATTTCCAAAACTCCCTAGATTCTAGGTTGATCCCTATAGATTGGAGGCAGAAAATGTAACTGCATTATTCAAAAAGTGAGGGAGATAGAAAGTAGGAAACTTTAGGCCAGTTAGCTTGACATCTGTTGTAGAGAAAATGTTAGAAGCCATTATTAAAGATATTATAACAGGGCAGTTAGAAAAGGCAAGAAAATTCAAGGCAACCAGGCAGAGTCAACATGGTTTTGTGAACGAAAACGCATGTTCAACCAACATATTGGAGTTATTTAAGGAAATAACATGTGCTGTGGATAAAGAGGATGTACAGTACTTAAATTTTCAGAAGGCATTTCATAAAGTGCAACATCAAAAGTTATTGCGGAAAATAAAAGCTCATGTTATAGGGTATAACATATTCGCATGGATGGAAGTTTGGCTGGTTAACAGGATGCAGTGAATAGGCACAAATAAATATTTTTCAAGTTGACAAGATGTAATGAATGATGCACCATAGGGATCAGTGCTGGGACCTCAACTGTTTACGATTCATAAAAATGATGCGGGTGAAGAGATTGAAGGGATGGTTGCCAAATTTGCTGATGACATAAGAGGACAGCACAAACATATAGATAGGTTAACTGATTGGCAAAAATATGGCAAATGGAGTATAATGTGGGAAAATGTGAAATTGTCCATTTTGGCAGGAAGAATAAAAAAAACGTATTATTCAAATGGTGAGAGATTGCAGAGCTCTGAGGTGCAGAGGGATTTCAGTGTCCTAATGCATAAATCACAAAAGGATGTAGGTGCAGCAAGTAAATGGCAAAGCTAATATAACGTTATCATTTATTACAATGAGAATTAAATACAAAGTAGAGGTTATGCTTCAGTTGTACACTACTAAGACCAGATTTGAAGTACTGTGTACAGTATTGGTCACCTTATTTAAGGAAGAGTGTGAATGCATTGGAAACTGTTCAGTGATAGATTACCAGACTAATACCAGGAATGGGTGGATTGTCTTAGAGGAAAGATTGGACAAGCGAGGCTTGTATCCACTGGAGTTTAGAAGGGTAAGAAATGACTTGATTGAAACATGTAAGATCCTGAGAGGTCTTGACAGGGTGGATGTGGTGAGGATGTTTCCTCTTGTGGGAATATCTGGAACTATTGGGGGTCATTGTTTAAAAATAAGGGGTCACCCATTTAAAATGGAGTTGAGGCGAAATCTTTTCACTCAGATGTCGTGAGTCTTTGGAACTCTCTGACTAAAACAGTGGTGGAAGCAGAGACTTCGAATATTTTTAAGACAGAGGTGGATAGATTCTTGGTAAGCAAGGGGGTGATAGGTTATTGGGAGTAGGTGAGATGGAGATTTGAGGTTACTATCAGATCAGACATAAGCATATGAAATCATGGAGCAGGCATGAGGAGCTGTACAGCCTAATCCTGCTCCTTGTTCATATCTGTTTCTTAGTTGGGAGCTAAAATAGATGAATATAGATATGCTGCAAGATCCGAGAATTGGGAATAAAAAGAAGGGAGATAGGAAAACATTTTTACCTGGAAGTTTGTAGCATGTGGAATACTTTTCCTTGGGAGGACAGGAGAGATAATGGTGTAGTAGTATTTTCATTGGACTCGTAACCCAGAAACTCAGGGTAATGCCCTGGGGACCCAGATTCAAATCCCACCACGGCAGATAGTGAAATTTGAATTCAATAAAAATCTAGAATTAAAAGTCTCATGGTGACCATGAAACTATTGTCAATTGTCATAAAAACCCATCTGGTTCACTAATGTCCTTTAAACATAGAACATAGAACATAGAACATTACAGCGCAGAACAGGCCCTTCGGCCCACGATGTTGCACCGACCAGTTAAAAAAAAAACTGTGACCCTCCAACCTAAACCAATTTCTTTTCGTCCATGAACCTATCTACGGATCTCTTAAACGCCCCCAAACTAGGCGCATTTACTACTGATGCTGGCAGGGCATTCCAATCCCTCACCACCCTCTGGGTAAAGAACCTACCCCTGACATCGGTTCTATAACTACCCCCCCTCAATTTAAAGCCATGCCCCCTCGTGCTGGATTTCTCCATCAGAGGAAAAAGGCTATCACTATCCACCCTATCTAAACCTCTAATCATCTTATATGTTTCAATAAGATCCCCTCTTAGCCGCCGCCTTTCCAGCGAAAACAATCCCAAATCCCTCAGCCTCTCCTCATAGGATCTCCCCTCCATACCAGGCAACATCCTGGTAAACCTCCTCTGCACCCTCTCCAAAGCCTCCACATCCTTCCTGTAATGTGGGGACCAGAACTGCACACAGTACTCCAAGTGCGGCCGCACCAGAGTTGTGTACAGTTGCAACATAACGCTACGACTCCTAAATTCAATCCCCCTACCAATAAACGCCAAGACACCATATGCCTTCTTAACAACCTTATCTACTTGATTCCCAACTTTCAGGGATCTATGCACACATACACCTAGATCCCTCTGCTCCTCCACACTATTCAAAGTCCTCCCGTTAGCCCTATACTCAACACATCTGTTATTCCTACCAAAGTGAATTACCTCACACTTCTCCGCATTAAACTCCATCCGCCACCTCTCGGCCCAACTTTGCAACCTGTCTAAGTCTTCCTGCAAACTACGACACCCTTCCTCACTGTCTACCACACCACCGACTTTGGTGTCATCAGCAAATTTGCTAATCCACCCAACTATACCCTCATCCAGATCATTAATAAATATTACAAACAGCAGTGGCCCCAAAACAGATCCCTGAGGTACACCACTTGTAACCGCACTCCATGATGAATATTTACTATCAACCACCACCCTCTGTTTCCTATCCGCTAGCCAATTCCTGATCCAATTTCCTAGATCACCCCCAATCCCATACATCTGCATTTTCTGCAGAAGCCTACCATGGTGAACCTTATCAAACGCCTTACTAAAATCCATATATACCACGTCCACTGCCTTGCCCCCATCCACCTCCTTGGTCACTTTCTCAAAAAACTCAATAAGGTTAGTAAGGCACGACCTACCTGCCACAAAACCATGCTGACTATCACCTATCAATTCATTACTCTCCAAATAACTATAAATCCTATCCCTTATAATTTTTTCCAACATCTTGCCGACAACAGAAGTGAGACTCACCGGTCTATAATTCCCGGGGAAGTCTCTGTTCCCCTTCTTAAACAATGGGACAACATTCGCTAACCTCCAATCTTCTGGTACTATACCAGAGGCCAACGACGACCTGAAGATCAGAGCCAGAGGCTCTGCAATCACTTCTCTTGCCTCCCAGAGAATCCTTGGATAAATCCCATCCGGACCAGGGGATTTATCTATTTTCAGACCCTCCAGAATATCCTGCACATCCTCCTTATCAACTGTAATACTGTCTATTCTACTCCCTTGCAACCCAGTGTCCTCCTCAGCTATATTCATGTCCCCTTGCGTGAACACCGAAGAGAAATATTGGTTCAATGCTTCACCAATCTCCTCCGGTTCCACACATAACTTCCCTCTGCCATCTATAACTGGCCCTAAACTTGCCCTAACCAACCTTCTGTTCTTGACATACCTATAGAACGCCTTAGGATTCTCTTTAACCCTATCCGCCAAAGTCTTCTCATGTCCCCTTTTAGCCCTTCTAAGCTCGCTCTTCAACTCCCTCTTAGCCAATCTAAAGCTTTCTAGTGCACTACCCGAGTGCTCACGTCTCATCCGAACATAAGTCTCCTTTTTCTTTTTAACCAACAAAGAAACTTTTTTGGTGCACCACGGTTCCCTAGCCCTACCAATTCCTCCTTGCCTGACAGGGACATACCTATCACAGACTCGCAGTAGCTGCTCCTTGAAAAAACTCCACATGTCGGACGTTCCCAGTCCCTGTAATCTCCTAGTCCAACCTATGTTTCCTAATTCTCTCCTAATAGCCTCATAATTACCCTTCCCCCAGCTAAAACCACTGGCCCGAGGTTCATGCCTATCCCTTTCCATCACTAAGGTGAACGTAACCGAATTGTGGTCACTATCACCAAAATGCACACCAACTTCCAAGTCTAGCACCTGGTCTGGCTCATTTCCCAGCACCAGATCCAATATAGCCTCACCTCTAGTTGGCCTGTCTACATACTGAGTCAAAAAACCTTCCTGCACGCTTTGAACAAAAACTGACCCCTCTAACGAGCTAGAGCTATAACAATTCCAGTCAATATTAGTCAAGTTAAAATCCCCCATAACAATTGCCCTATTACTTTCACTCCTAAGCAGGATTGACTCCGCAATCCTTTCCTCAACCTCTCTAGAACTTTTAGGAGGTCTATAAAAGACTCCCAACAGGGTGACCTCTCCTCTCCTATTTCTAATCTCCGCCCATACTACCTCAACAGATAAGTCCTC
The DNA here is from genome assembly GCF_964213995.1 of Mustelus asterias. NCBI lineage: Eukaryota > Metazoa > Chordata > Chondrichthyes > Carcharhiniformes > Triakidae > Mustelus > Mustelus asterias. The sequence continues at coordinate 62,204,853 of NC_135808.1, forward strand.
ATCAAACCTCCTCTCTGACACTGTGATACAATCTCTGACCAATAATGCTACCCCTCCCCCTCTTCTACCTCCTTCCCTACTTCGACTAAAACATTTGAACCCCGGGACCTGCAGCATCCATTCCTGCCCCTGCTCTATCCATGTCTCTGAAATAGCCACAACATCGAAGTCCCAGGTACTGATCCACGCTGCAAGTTCACCCACTTTATTGCGAATACTCCTGGCATTGAAGTATACACATTTCAAACCCTGCTCCACCCCACCTCTGCAATGCCGTGAAGAATATCTGCCATCCTTACCTGTCTGGCCTACATGGGACTCCAGGCCCACAGCAATATGGTTGACTCTTAACTGCCCTCTAAAATGACCTGGCAAAACACTCAGTTCAAGGGCAATTAGAGATGGGCAATAAATGTTGGTTCAGCCGGAGATGCCCACATCCCATGAACGAACAAACAAAAGGAAGCGTAAAGAAATATTTGAAGCAGAAAAACACAGTATGAAAGGCAATGGGGAAGGTGCAGTTTGATTGGCTTTATTGCTCCTGCAGTGAACCAAAACCAATATAGCTGATTAATTGGACTGAATATTTTCACATTGTGACAGCTACATGTTTCAATGTAACCACTACCCTTTTGAAACTCCATCCCCTGCCAATCCCCCAAAAAGAGAAGACTTCAAACCAGTGTTTCTTTAATGAAAACATTCTTTATGAAAATGATTGACTACTTGTGCTGGGGTTCCACTGCATCAATGCCAGACACATAATTATAACTTACCAAAGAGATCATACCTCCTATGGGAGTCACGACAGTGAGGGTCAATGCTTTACCTGACTGTGCAAGGTGGAGGGCCATCAGAGGTCAGCCTGACCTTACATATCCATGCAAGTTTAGACATGCACACAAACCCTGCACACATGCTTGCCAATACACGCACATAGGTATGCATGTACATATATAGACACATATACATGCATATATACACACACACACATGCACACCCAAGCAGACAGATTTCAAACAGTGGATCATAGACAGCAGTTTGCCGGTACCCTGGCTGATTTTTCTTCTGCTAGTCCAGGAGCTATACGGTATCCGTTAAATATGATTTGACAGCCTGTATTTAATATTCTGAATATTAAAAATGGAATAGTAACCTGATGCTTGGAATAGTTGGCATTGGGATGTTAGACTTGGATGAAGAATTCTAAACAGTGAAGGCAAAAAGCATGTGGTGTGGTCAGTTGGAATTTGTGCTTGGATCAGCATCGAGAGTTGGCTGTAAAAGAAATACATGGACTGTGCCTTAAAATGCTCAAGACAAATCTTAGTTTAAAGCTTCCAGTGTTTAATCTGTCCCTGGCAGAAGCAGATTATTTTATATACAATAGTGCGTTTGAGATACAAAGGACATATAAAAAAGCTCTCAGTACTAATTCTGCAATTTGCTCAGTGATATTGATTAAATTTGAACTTAGAAATTACACATTTTACATTTAAAACCTTATTATGTTGAAAGAAAATCACAAAGCCCTTCAAAATGTGGATTTTGTATCTGAAAGCACTGATTGGAGTCATACCGAGCACAAAGGAAGATGATTGTGGTTATTGGAGGTCAATCATTTGGGAATACCAGTGCAAAAGTTCCTCAAGGTGGTGTCCTAGGCCAAACCATCTTCAGCTGCTTCATCAATGACTTTCTCTCATTATAAGGTCACAAGTGGGGATGTTTGTTGATGATTGCACAATGTGCAGCACCATTCGCAACTCCTCCAATATTGCAGCAGTCAGTGCCCATATGCAGCAAGACCTGGACAGTGTACCCGCTTGGGTTGCTAAGTGGCATGAAACATTCATGTCACCCAAGTGCCCGGCAATGACCATCTCCAACATGAGAATATATAACCATCTGTCTTGGATGTATAATGGCTGAATCCCCCATAATCCACATCCTGAGGGTTACCATTGACCAAAAACTGAACTGGGTCAGCCATAGAAAAACTGTGGCTACAAGAGCAGGTCAGAGACTGGGGATTCTGCAGAGAGTAATTCATCTGACTCTGCAAAGCCTGTCCACTATCTTCAATGCACAGGTCAGGAGTGTGACGGAATACTCTCCACTGGCTTGGATGAGTGCAGCTCCAACAACACTCAAGAAGTTAAACAGCATACAGGACAAAGCAGCCCACTTGATCAGCACTCCATCCACATACATTCACTCTCTCCATTACTGATGCAGACAGCAGTGTGTACCATCTACACGATGCACTGCAACAACTCATCCAGGCTCCTTAGACAGCATTTTCCAAACATACGAACATAAGAAATAGGAGCAGGAGTAGGCCATCTAGCCCCTCGAGCCTGCTCCGCCATTCAATAAGATCATGGCTGATCTGAAGTGGATCAGTTCCACTTACCCACCTGATCCCTATAACCCCTAATTCCCTTACCGATCAGGAATCCATCTATCCGTGATTTAAACATATTCAACGAGGTAGCCTCCACCACTTCAGTGGGCAGAGAATTCCAGAGATTCACCACCCTCTGAGAGAAGAAGTTCCTCCTCAACTCTGTCCTAAACTGACCCCCCTTTATTTTGAGGCTGTGCCCTCTAGTTCTAGTTTCCTTTCTAAGTGGAAAGAATCTCTCCATCTCTACCCTATCCAGCCCCTTCATTATCTTATAGGTCTCTATAAGATCCCCCCTCAGCCTTCTAAATTCCAACAAAACCTATGACAACTAGCATCTAGAAGGGAAGGGCAACAAATACATGAGAACACCACCACCTGGAAGTTCCTCTTCAAGCCACAGCCTGACTTGAACTTCAATGTTGCTGGGTTAAAATACAGGAACTCCACCATTATATGGGTGTACCTGCATTACATGGAGTGAAATGATTCAAAAAAGCAGCTCACCACCACCTTCTCAAGGACAATTAGGAAAGGCAATAAATGGTGGCCTAGCCAACAACTTCCACACCCCATAAACAAATAAACTTGTTCAGCATTTAGACTGTGGCATTTTTTGATTCGTAATACACAACGCACTTCAAGAACATTAGAAGCAGGAGCTGGCTATTCAACCCATCAGAGCTGCTCTGCCCAGATTGTACAACAGCTGGCCGATAGAATGTGTTCATCCATATGCTTCATCACGTGTTTCACTGATAACTTCTGCATGCTAATAAATATCGAAGTTCATTGCACTGACCCTTTGTCTTCGTCCAAGATACCTCCGTATGTGTAACCATTCAGAATGTTCAGTTACTGCTACCACTTTTTGTTTAATCTATTCTGTGGCATTGCATGACACACCCGGTATGCATGTGATTATGGAATCCTAGCACATAATATTCATAGGAATACTTTAAGTCCAAAGTTCATTTAATTTGCCAGAGAGTAATACATATACAGCTGGATATAACAGAGAAAAAACTGCACACAACAAATCATAAAGAGAAAATTAGTACTTAAGATATGGGACAACTCAGCTTGGTCAGGCAAATCAGGATGGAATGATCCATAGGCCCAAAGTGTCAGCACACTATTCATCATATGTATAACCCTAAATAAACAAAACCTGACTGACTTTCCAACCATGTGACTGAATTACACCAGCCCTGGCTTTATCCATCCTCCACGGTTGATATATTCTATTCTCTATGTGTTCAACTCCTCACCTCTTCTTTGAGTACAATTCATTATCTCTAAACTAGCTTACCGCCTGTTAAATAGGCAAGTTCACATACTATTAACAGTATACATTATATGACAAACTCAATCTAATCAAGGCTGATGTTCCAATGTGGCACGGAGTGAGTGTTAAACTGAGACACCATGTAGCCTCTCAGGTGAATGCATCCCATGACAATATTTTGAAGAAGAGTAGTGAAATTCTCCCCAGTGTTCTGACACAATGGGCAGAATTTTCCTATCCCGCCCGCCACAGGAATCGTAGTGGGCAGTAACGGACTATGCAAAGGTCCGTTGACCTCAGGCAGGAATTTGCGGCCTTGGAGCAAGCGGGGCCGGAAAACTCTGCCCAACATTTTTCCCTCAACTGACATTAATAAAATAAGTTTAGGTTTTTAAATTTATTTATCAGTGTCACAAGTAGGCTTACATTAACATTGCAATGAAGTTACTGTGAAAATCCCCTAGTTGGCACACTCTGGTGCCTGCTCTGAGGTAGAATTTAGCATGACCAATGCACCTAACTAGCACGTCTTTCAGACTTTGGGAGGAAACCAGACCACCCAGAGGAAACCCATGCAGACACTGGGAGAACATGCAAACTCCACACAGATGGAGACCCAAGCCAAGAATCGAACTTGGGCCCCTGGCACTGTGAGGCAGCAGTGTTGACCACTGTGCCACCGTGCCGCCTCAGTGAATCATAAACTACTTTATTTACACTGATCTCTGCTTACCTCATTCTGACTATTTGGTTTGCTAAAGGATGTTTGCTCTCATGTCAGCAGGTCTACGTGCATGACTGCATGCTGACTAGCCCATCATCCTTTCTGAAGCACTCACAGTCCAACCCAACATAAAAAAAGACATTGAGCAAAGTGGTATTAAATGTAGAATATAAGACGTTAAGCATGGAAAATCCCAAAGAGTGCTCTATGAAACTTGATGGAAATTATGAACTGGCAATAATACAATCTGAGTGTAAGTTATGACCAGCGAGCTGTTACTTTATTGACCATAAATCAGCACAAAAATGATTTCCAGGTACAATTTTGCCTCCATATTTCTCCAGAAGATACACTCCACAAACAAAGTGATATTACTCACTAGTTTCGAGTACTTTTATTGATTCCAAACAAATCTGCACTTTTTCAGTTTGGAAGTCAATGCAAGTGTTATAAATAGAATTTTATTACAAGCAGTCAAAAATAGCCGCCTGGACCAGCAGTCTTTTCGGAACATTAATACATTTATAGATGAGTACTAAATCATTTGCCTGGAACCGCAGTCGAACTGAACTAAAGTGGAATCAGACAATCATCCCGTGGTGGATTTATTCCTCACTCCCCTCGCTTAAATTGAATCCAAGCAGAGGACACTAGTTATATTGCACATTTTTCAGGTACATCATCCTCCCTTTGTCAATGTAGAGTGAGAAGACTAATTGGTCCACAAACTGACATTTTTGCTAACGTTAGCAAGTGGAAGTAAATACATCACATTTTGTCGATTCACTGAGATTTTTGTCAGTATGATAGGCTAATTAATCACGCTTCTGTTAAGGAACTTAAAGCGGAAAATTTGAGGGCACATGAAAGGGGAATATATCATACTATTCCACTCACTCAACTTACTATGACTATACTACTTGCATTTTTATCATTGAGTTCAACAACTTCAGACCATGAACTCAGTCCTCCATTTTGATATTTTTTCCCAACCTCCTCCCCCTACAGGGCCAGTCTGTAACTTGTTCTTGTGTTTTGCTATCAGAGAGCATTGGCCCCTGACCTGCTATTAACACATTCTGCTAGCTGATCTTTATGCCACTATATAAACTATCATTACTGCTCCCTTTGGCTTGTGTCCATGACATCTTTGTCAACTCTCTCCCGAGTCCTCACGTGTCCGTGACCTTCTATTTTGATCCACTTATTCCACGTCTCCCTCTCTTCAACAGTGTAAAACCCACCACATTTCTACCTCTCTTTAACTCTGAAGAAGAATCACATGGACTCAAAATATTAACCCTATTCCTCTCAGACCAAATCTTTGTCATCAATCTGCATCTATCTAATACCTCACTTCCTTTCCATGTAAAATGATGGAACTGATTCTCAGGAGTAAATTTGAGGATCACCTGCACAATAAAAAACCATTCCATTCCAAATTTCTCACCATTGTTTTCAAATCGCTCCATGGCTTAACACCTTCTTATCTCTGTAACCTCCTCCAGACCTGGAGTCCCCTGTGATCTTTGAGCTCCATTTCTGGCCTTCTCTGCATCCCCAATTTTCATCACTCCGCCACTGACCATCAAGCCTTCACCAGCCGAGGTCCTCAACTTGATCATTTGTTCCCTACAGCTCTTCACCTCTATTTTATCCTTTAAGATGCTATTCAAACATTAAATAAATGCAAAAGACAAAGCTGATGCAATAATATCCACATTCATCCGGAAATACTGAGTGAATGATCCATCTCAGCCTCACTTTTGAGATCTCCAGCATCACAGATGAAAATCTTCAGTTAATAAGATTTATTCCACATAGAAATTAGAAGCAGGAGTAGACCATTTCACCCTTCGGGCCGCTCCGCCATTCATCTTGATCATGACTGATCACCGAATTCAATCTCCTGATCCCCCCTTCCTCCCATATCCCTTGATCCCTTTAACCTCAAGAGCTACATATCTAATTTCTTCTTGAAACCAGACAATGTTTTGGCCTCAACTACATTCGGTGGTAGTGAATTCCACACATTCACCACCCTCTGTTTGAAGAAACTTCTCTTCACCTCAGTTCTAAAAGGTTTGCCCCTTATCCTCAAACTATGACCCCATAGTTCTGGACTCACCCACCATTGGGAACATTCTTTCTGAATCTACTCTGTCTAACCCTGTTAGAGTTTTATAAGTTTCTATGAGATCCCCTCTCACTCTTCTAAACTCCAGTGAATATAATCCTAACCAACTTAGTCTCTCATCATATGACAGATCTGCCATCTCAAGAATCAGCCTGGTAAACCTCCGCTGTACTCCCTCTATAGCAAGGACATCCTTCCTCAGGTAAGGATACCAAAACTGCACACAATGCTCCAGATGTGGCCTCACCAATGCCCTACACAACTGCAGCAAAACATCCCTATCCCCATACTCAAATCCTCTCGCTGTGAAGGCCAGCCTACCATTTGCCTTCTTTACTGCCTGCTGTACGATGTAGTGTGGAGAAGACACATTGATCAACTTTTAGCAACTAGAACTAGTTACCAGAGACAGAATCAATCAAGAGTCCACAAAAAACTGTGCCAAGTGAAAACTTGGGCATTCATGAGAACCTAACCTGAAACAATTGGGGAAGGTGGTGCCTCAGCTGAGGACATAGTACAGTTTACTACTTGTACAGAGTTCAATTTATATGATGGAAGAAAAATAAAAATTAACTTCCACCTGTAACATGCTAAATGTTATGATGAAAGTGACAAATGTAATGCTGGTGAGTGACAGGCTGGTGGAATTTAACACACATTGGGCCCGATTTTACCAAAGGGCGTGGAATCGTGGTAAAGTTATGCATTTAAATCGGCATAATGAAGCCCACGCCCAACTTACCCAAGGATTCCCACTTTATGAGGCTCCGATCCGATCGGCGCCCGCGTATTTACTGTGTTGCTGAATTCAAGTCCGATAGGGCTTCAACTCAGCAACTGAACCGCCAAATCGCCCCCGACCACCCTTCGCGGACCACTCCCGTGAACCACCCCGGCAGCCCACCCCACCCCCGATCAGACCACCCTGGGACGCAGGCTCCGCCAGCAGCCCCCCCACCCCCCGGGATCGGACCCCCCGGGCCCCCGACCTACCTTGATCGCTGGTGTCTGTCGAAAGCATCTTGCGACCTCCCTACCCACCCCCACCCCCCCCCCCCCCCCCCCCCCCGCCCCAAAATCTGGGAAAGTCAAAGGCAGCGCAGACAGCAGTGCTGTCAGCGCTGCCTTTGACTTTCGCACTCGGGCGCGCTGAGTGCTGCCGGCCCCGATCTGCGCATGCACAGTTCGGTGCTCCGACAGATGCAAATGCGCTAGGCCCCGCCCACTGGACCCGCACCGAAAAAAGGCGTATGGGGGCGCTGGAGCGCGGCTGCCGGGCGCGGGTCTGATTTACGACCGCACCCGACACTTAGAGCCGATTTGGTAAAATCGGCCCCATTATTTCCTCTGATCCCATTGCCTTCATATAGGTTTCAATATAAATCTCCTTTTAGTAGATCCCTGGGTAAAAATAGATGAAAGGAAGTTGGGAAAAGAATTGGGGACTGGAAGCAACTGGACAATGGGATCTTGCTTTAAACTATAGATGTATCGGATCATGACTGCAATCTTAACTGCTGCACTGAGTGGGAAGTTGTCATAGATTTTGTCTGGCAGGAAAGTCATCAGAAAGAGGAACTAGAGCCAGAAAAGAATCGGAAAGGTGAAATGTATCTTTTCTGTTGTTTCTTTATGTGCCAGGAAATGTAGTATGCTGCTTTTATAATGTACTGAGAAATAACAGATTAAGTTAATTACTAAGGTAGAAGGGCTTTATAAATAAAAGCAGAGTGTACAAAAGCCAGGAATTATGCCAAACATACATTCAGCTCTCATTTAGCCCCAGCTAGAATGTAGGGTTTAATTCTGGGCACGACACTTTAGGAATGAGGTGAAGGCTTCAGTGAAGGTACGGAAGAGATTTATTAAAATAATTCCAAGGATTAAAGATTATGTAGTTAGACTGGAGAATCTGGATTTGTTCTCCTAAGTGCAGAGAAGTCTGAGGCGATTTGATAGAAATGTCTTTATAAAATTATTCATTCATGTTATATAGGTAGATAGGAAGAGTAGGGGGATCCTAAGAGAGCAATTCAGGGAGTTGGGAAATAGGTTAAAAAGTAGGGTCACTAGGGTGGCCATCTCTGGGCTGCTCCCAATGCCTCGTGCCAGTGAGGCTAAGAATAGGGAGTTGGTACAAATGAATGCCTGGCTAAAGGACTGGTCCAGGAGGGAGGGCTTCATTTTCATAGATCAATGGGAGGTTTTCAGGAGAGGATGGCACCTGTACAAGAGGGAGGGGTCACAACTAAGTTGGAAGGGCACAAATATCCTGGCTGGGAGCTTTGCTAGTGCAGTTCGGGGGGGGGGTTTAAACTAGTATGGCAGGGGGGTGGGGATCAAACTATTAGGTCTATAAGTGTGGAGGCTGGGGACGAGCTTGGGGCTGGGACAAGGCTGGCAAAGAAGAAGAGCACTCTGGGGGAGGACGACCTCACTGGGCCTGGAGGTCTGGAGTGCTTATACTTCAATGCAAGGAGCGTAGCAGGTAAGACAGACGAACTTGGGGCCTTAATGCGCACGAGGAATTTGGATGTGGTTGCGTTGACAGAGATTTGGTTGAAAGAGGGACAGGACTGGCAGCTGAATATTCCAGGGTACAAGTGTTTTAGGCGAGACAGAGGAGGGGCCAAAAGAGGTGGGGGAGTAGCGATATTAGTTGGAGAGCATATTACAGCGGTGCAGAGGGAGGACAATTCAGAGGGGTCGTGTAACGAGTCACTCTGGGTGGAGCTTAGAAACAGGAAAGGCGCAGTCACTATGTTGGGGGTGTACTACAGGCCCCCCAACAGCCCAAGGGAAGTGGAAGAATGGATATGTCAGGAGATACTGGATAGGTGCAGGAATAATAGGGTTGTTGTAGTGGGAGACTTCAATTTCCCTGGTATAGACTGGAAATCGCTGAGGGCAGGGACTCTGGATGGGGAGGAATTTGTAAAATGTGTACAGGAGGGTTCGTTGGAACAATATGTAGACAGCCCGACTAGAGAGGGGGCTATACTGGACCTGGTACTGGGGAATGAACCCGATCAGGTCTTCAAAGTTTTGGTCGGGGAACATGTGGCAAATAGTGACCACAATTCTGTTAGCTTTAGGATAGTGATGGAAAAGGATGAGTGGTGTCCCAAGGGTAAGGTGTTGGATTGGGGGAAGGCTAACTTTAGTGGGATCAGGCAGAAATTGGCAGCTCTTGATTGGGAGAGGCTGTTTGAGGGTAAATCCACAGCTGTATGTGGCAGTCTTTTAAGGAACGGTTGTTAGGGCTACAGGACAAGCATGTGCCTGTAAAAAAGAAGGATAGGAAGGGTAGGATTAGAGAACCGTGGATAACCAGGGAAATTGAGGGACTGGTCAAAAAGAAAAGAGAGGCATATGTTAGGTCCAAGCAGCTAAAAACGGAGGGAGCTCTGGAGGAGTACAAAGAAAGTAGGAAAGTACTCAAACGGGGAATTAGAAGAGCAAAAAGGGGTCACGAAATGTTCTTGGCAGACAGGATTAAGGAGAATCCCAAGGCATTTTATTCATACGTTAGGAACAAAAGGGTTGTTAGGGAAAAAATCGGACCTCTCAGGGACAAAAGTGGGGACTTATGCTTGGAGCCCAAAGAAGCAGGGGAGATCCTAAATGAATACTTTGCGTCGGTATTCACAAAGGAGAGGGATGTGTTGACTGGGAGTGTCTCTGAGGGGAGTGTTGAACCGTTGGAGAAAATCTCCATTACAAAGGAGGAAGTGTTAGGTTTGTTAGAAAATATAAAGACTGACAAATCCCCAGGGCCTGATGGAATCTATCCAAGGCTGCTCAGGGAGACGAGAGGTGAAATCGTTGGGCCTCTGACGCAAATCTTTGTCTCGTCACTGGACGCAGGTGAGGTCCCAGAGGATTGGAGGATAGCCAATGTGGTCCCGTTATTTAAGAAGGGTAGGAAGGATAACCCGGGTAATTATAGGCCGGTGAGCTTGACGTCCGTGGTGGGGAAGTTGTTGGAGAAGATTCTTAGAGATAGGATGTATGCGCATTTAGAAAGGAATAAACTCATTAACGATAGTCAGCATGGTTTTGTGAGAGGGAGGTCATGCCTCACTAACCTGGTGGTGTTTTTTGAAGAAGTGACCAAAATGGTTGACGAAGGAAGGGCCGTGCATGTTGTCTATATGGACTTTAGTAAAGCGTTTGACAAAGTCCCTCATGGTAGGCTAGTGAAAAAGGTTGGATCTCATGGGATAAAGGGGGAGGTGGCTAGATGGGTGGAGAACTGGCTTGGTCATAGAAGACAGAGGGTGGTAGTGGAAGGGTCTTTTTCCGGCTGGAGGCCTGTGACTAGTGGTGTACCGCAGGGCTCTGTATTGGGACCTCTGCTGTTTGTGATTTATATAAATGATCTGGAAGAAGGAGTAACTGGGGTGATCAGTAAGTTTGCGGACGACACAAAACTGGCAGGACTTGCAGATAGTGAGGAACATTGTCAGAGGCTACAGAAGCATATAGATAGGCTGGAAATTTGGGCAAGGAAGTGGCAGATGGAGTTCAATCCTGATAAATGCGAAGTGATGCATTTTGGTGGGAATAATGTAGGGAGGAGCTACACGATAAACGGAAGAACCATAAAGGGTGTAGAGACGCAGAGGGACCTGGGTGTGCAAGTCCACAGATCTTTGAAGGTGACGTCACAGGTGGAGAAGGTGGTGAAGAAGGCATATGGCATGCTTGCCTTTATAGGACGGGGCATAGAGTATAAAAGTTGGGGTCTGATGTTGCAGATGTATAGAACGTTGGTTCGGCCGCATTTGGAATACTGCGTCCAGTTCTGGTCGCCACACTACCAGAAGGACGTGGAGGCTTTGGAGAGAGTACAGAGGAGGTTTACCAGGATGTTGCCTGGTATGGAGGGGCTTGGTTATGAGGAGAGATTGGGGAAACTGGGGTTGTTCTCCTTGGAAAGACGGAGGATGAGGGGAGACTTAATAGAGGTGTATAAAATTATGAAAGGCGTAGATAGGGTGAACGGTGGGAAGCTTTTCCCCGGGTCGGTGTTGACGTTCACGAGGGGTCATAGGTTCAAGGTGAAGGGGGGGAGGTTTAACACAGATATCAGAAGGACATATTTTACACAGAGGGTCGTGGGGGCCTGGAATGTGTTGCCGGGCAAGGTGGTGGAGGCGGACACACTGGGAACGTTTAAGACTTATCTAGACAGCTATATGAACGGAGTGGGAATGGAGGGATACAAAAGAGTGGTCTAGTTTGGACCAGGGAGCGGCGCGGGCTAATTGTTCTTTGTTTCTCGTTTCAAGGCTTCATTCTATGATCATCTTGTTGGTGCCAGTACAGAGCGAGACTGCGGATAGTTGGGAACCAGTCTCGGGGGCAGGGAATTCATATGGTGTTCGTGGAAGTGGAAATGAATAGGGTTGGGAAGCATTTTCCGATCAGGGCCAGTGTGATCTCCTGGACTCGTTTCGATCGCCTCAGGGGGTCGGAGAGGAATTTCTCAGATTTTTTTTCCCCATATTGGCCCTGGGGTTTTCACTCTGGGTTTTCGCCTCTCCCTGGAGATCACATGGTCTGGAATGGGGGGGGTGGGGGTGAGTTAATAGGTTGTGATGAACAAAGCATCGTAGCTGTGAGGGACAGCTCGGTGGATAGGATATTAGTATGTAGATAGGCTGGAAAATTGGGCGGGGATCCTGGATTCAGGATTCAATCCTGGACCGGGGAGCGGCGCGGGCTTGGGGGGCCGAAGGGCCTGTTCCTGTGCTGTATTGTTCTTTGTTCTTTGACACTTCAACACTGAGTCAACCTCTGGACATACGTCAACACCGCTGAAAACAACCACAGACAACCTCCAACCTAAACCCAAAACACCAGAGGTTGCAAACACTTGAGGTTATGCTGACAACCACACGGAAATCGACATCCAACTTATTGGTTTTTGTATTTATTAATTGTTCATATTGAAAACTTTCATTGTTAACGTTATACTGTATTTCATTGCTGGAACCTCTGATATAAAGGGGGAAGAAAGTGTTGCGTATTCATGTTCTTCCTTAAGGATGTCTTAAAGGACCAATCAAGTGACATCCTGACGATGTAGATGAGTAGATGGGCAGTCTATCCTAACAGCCTGTAAATTAAACACCTTTCCAATAAAAATCTTGTTTGTACCTTCATGGTCTTTAAACCTATACTTTAAAGATACAACAATCGGTGCTATCTTTTGCACCCCGTGCTCAATGAATATGAATATTTCTGAAAATAGGGACAGGCTGCTGAAGCTGTTCATCGACACCCATTAGGACAAACACAAGAATGCCAAATTTCAAACAATCATCAGAACCTATATTAATGGGGAAAAGGGCAAGCATTGCCATTGTGAAAGGGTGGTAGAGACGGGAACACTCATAGTATTTAAGAAGCATTGGGATGAGCACTTAAAATGCCATAGCTTACAAGGCGATGGACCAAGTGCTGGAAAATGGAATGAGGACACGATGGGCTGAATGGCATCTTTTTGTGTTGTAGAACTGTATGACTAGCCATTGCATAGCAGCATGAGATAGCCCTCTTAACCTGTTACTAAAATTTTTAAGACACTTTGCTTTTCCCAGATAATTTGAGATGAACTGGGAGTGCTATATAAATAAATGATACAATTCTCAGAGGTGCAAGAACAGAGATTCCTGGGGGTAAATGTGTACAAATTGCTTAAAGTGGTAACACAGGTTGAGAAAGTTGTTCATAAGCATATGGGATGCTGGGATTTATAATTAGAACAACAGAGTTTAAACCAAGAAGGTCAGATGAAACATCATGAAGAACAGGATCTGCTCCAAGTGGACTCATGTCCATTGTCAGGCAGTGTACTTTAGGTGGGATGTAAAGGCATTGGAGAGGGTGCAGAACAGATTAACAAGTGTTGTCCTAGGAATGGGAGACTCTAAGTTTTACAAGAAGTGCTTGAATCCTCCGCAGTGAATGACTCTCACTTCAAGCCAAAGGCTTCGGGACTGCACGTAGCTCTGATTCACAGTCCAGCCGATAGAATGTGCTGGAATTAGCTTGGTGCTAAAAAGGGCGAAACAGCACGATTCAAAATGGACAGAAGACTGACGCTTTTCTATCAGCCTGGGGGTAGAGTTCTAGTAAAGGTTTGAGGGATCTTACGATATATCACCAACAAACAGACTCAAATTACTGTCCTCTGAACATGCATGAGAAAATCAGTACTTGGTGCCACTGACTTTGAACAATATACTGGCCTGAGTAGTAGCAGAGTAATGCACAGAACCTGGCATGAAATTCTCCAGGGCTGTGTACAAATCATAAAGAATATAAATTCCCTTCACACTTCGTTATAATACACCAACTTTGTGAGAGACAATTATCTCGATGCAAATATTTTCTGGAAAGGCGAAAATAAGATGAACCACAAGTGGCTGGGAGATCAATCGAAATGGTGAAAAATATCGAAATGAAGGAAAAGAATGCCCCATGTGTTATTTCAAAATCAATTTTCGTCCATCTTTTTCAGCACTTCAGATAGCTCTTACACTTAATTCCAATGGTACCCTGCTCTCAACTGTTCCATTTCCCAAACCGGTCCTAACCCCTACAACTACTATAACACCCCAGTTGTGAACACAGTAAAATTCCTAAATCCCCTACCCCAGGTCCCCTCAATCTTCAATTCCATTCCAAACATATTTCCCACCCTCACAGCATTCCAATTTGAATAACTCATGGTCCAAGTAACATTCCATAAGACAAATCTCAAACTTTTATAAACGGAAGATATTCTATACAATACACTTCATGTTCATTTTAACGCTACACCCTGTTGGCATGATCAACATGAATTGCCTGTTTAGCTTCCAGCTCTGCTGCCACATTGTGATGGTGCTTTGGGGAAAGAAGCTAAGTCATAGACTGGAATTTTACCGGCACACCCACCCCTCGCAGAACAGCATTCTCCGTTGGCCTCGGGCGGGATCTTACGAGTCTCGAGCAGGCGTGCCGTTAAAATTCCAGCCACAGAGTCATAGATGTCTACAGCACAGAAAAAGGCCCTTCGGCCCATTGAGACTACGCTGGTCAAAGACAAACCACCCAACTATTCTAATCCGATTTTCCAGCACTTGTTCCATTGCCTTATAAGCCTTGGCATCGCAAGTGTACATCCAAATGCCTCTTAAATGTCATGAGGCTCTTTGCTTTCACCACCTTTTCAGGCAGTGAGTTCGAGACTCCCACCACACTCAGGGTGAAAAAGTTTTTCCTCACATCCCCCTCTCAACATCCTGCCCCTGTCTGCCCACCTTGTGACTGGGCCCATTGGTTATAAAGGAGAAGAGTTCAGCTTCATGGCCACTGATTATTCTGGAGTTGAGTCAGCCACTGCTTGCCATTGAAATGTGTGATTATTTTGTGTGTGATTATTTTGTGTTTGTGTATGTGTGTGTGTGGAGAGTTGGAGGAGTGATGTGATCTCTGGCCTCCTCCTACTCGCCCTCCACCTACGATGCTTGGACACTATACTCCAATGTTCTGTATCATTAACCACTATGGGAGAGGTGATGGCCCAGTGGTTTATCGCGAGACTATTATTCCAGAGACCTAGCTAATGTTCTGGGGACCTGGGTTCAAACCTTACAAGATGATCAGAGGATTAGATAGGGTGGATAGTGAGAGCCTTTTTCCTCGGATGGTGATGGCTAACACGAGGGGACATAGCTTTAAATTGAGGGGTGAGAGATATAGGACAGATGTCAGAGGTAGGTTCTTTACTCAGAGAGTAGTAAGGGCGCAGAATGCCCTGCCTGCAGCGGTAGTGGACTCGTCAACATTAAGAGCATTCAAATGGTTATTGGATAAGCATATGGATGATATTGGAATAGTGTAGGTTAGATGGGCTTTAGATTGGTTTCACTGGTCGGCGCAACATCGAGGGCCGAAGGGCCTGTACTGCGCTGTAATGTTCTATGTTCTATGTTCTACCACGGCAGAAATTGAATTCAATTCAAAAAATCTGGAATTAAGAATCTACTAATCACCATGAAACCAAGTCTCTCAGCTCATGGGCAAATAGGGATGAGCAATAAATGCTGGCATCGCTACTTGGCCAGCATTTATTGCCCATCCCTATTTGCCCATGAACTGAGTGGCTTGCTAGGCCATTTCAGAGCACAATTGAGAGTCAAGCACATTGCTGTGGCTCTGGAGTCACATGTAGGCCAGACCGGGTAAAGGCAGCAGATTTCCTTCCCTAAAGGAGATTAGTGAAACAGATGGATTTTTCTGACAATTGACAATGGTTTCATGGTCCGAATGAACATTTCCTGCACCTAAACTGTTTTTAATTTTTTTCTCTTAGAATCCCTTTAAATGCCTCTTTTTTTTAATCACCATTGAGTTTCTTATTTTCCATCAAATGAATCCCACCTTTAATTCTGTCCTAAACTGTTCATCTATCAGTTCCCTTATAATGGCTCTTATTTTACCCTGTTCACTTCCTCACATCTCATCTGCACATCACATACATGGTCCTTTTCTTCAATGTTCATCTATCCCACTGGATTATTTCCCTCATCCGTAAGTATAACAATCTACCAGTTTGGTGGTAGGAGCAGGCTTTCCACTGAGCCTGCCTCGCATCTGACACAGTTTTCAACCTTCCCATATTCAACATTTGTACCAGAGTATACTCTGTGTTTAGAACCACTTCTCCCATCATTATGATTGGTTCACTAACTTTGAACACCCACACCACATAGTCCAGCTAGAATGCTGTTGGGTCACTATGAAAGTGTAATAATTCCCACCATTATCTGATAGACATAAAGCCAGTGCTGTTGCTAAACATTGTTCAGTGGTGGTGAATGCAGCCTCTCACTCCCCCGCCCATTCTGTCTTTTGTAACTTCTCACGAGATGCCCTCCCCCCTTTTACCAGATTTTGATTCAGGCTGATAATTTCTGCTACATTGAAAGCCTACAAATAAATTCTTGAATGTCTTGAAGCTACTGCAAATAAAGCAATATTTGCAGTTACCTGCAAAACAAAAGCTCGAAGATCCATCCTGCTTGGGACAGATAATTAGTCTGAACACATCTAACAATTCAAAACTTTAAAATTCTGCAAGTCCCAATTTCTGCATTAAAAAATCCTCAATTGTTAACAGACAAGGGTTAATTCTCAAAAGAGGTGGAGTAAAGTTTTCAAATGGACGTCATTACGTCATCACCCATGGTCCAGGTGTTCCAGTTAATATTCTCTCTCTCCTTGTCTTCTCCAGTATCTCATTTCAGAATTGTCATATTCGTGGTTCTAATTGCGTCAGGAGTAAATTTTTCGACCTGACAAGAAGTTTTAATCCAAGATCAATCCGATTTGTCACAACCATTTCAAATATCCCAAATTTTAATCAATTTAAACTATCTCAATCTCACATATGTGAATTTGTATTCAGTTTAAAAGTCCCACACGTTTCTCAAAATATCATGTGTATGGCCACTAAAACATGATTCCAGGTCCATAACCTAGGAAAAGAAACTTCATCAATTACACTTCCTCTCTTTTTTAATCAATTTGACTTAAATCACAAACTATGATCACAAAATCAAGCAGAAAACATTAAAGCAGAGAAACTCAGCACCCAATTTAAAGCATGGCCCGTGGTCTTGTTGACCACCATAAGCATTCTTGTGGTTCTGTTTTTAACCTTCTAAATTCCTATAATTAAAAACGCCGAAAGTGATCTCCCCAATGGAAAAACATTGAGTTAAAACCAAAATAAATCTACAAATGTCCAGATAAACCCAACAGAACTCTTTACTTTGTAATTGTAATTCAACCCTCCCCCTAGACAGATATTAAGTGGTATCTGATTTTAAGAGAGAGCTTGGCTTTCTCAGATTTGATTTTAAAGAAAACGTTTTGAGTATTTTTACTGCATCTCCTCCCTATTCAGTAATAAATTCAAGTTCCGCCGTTTCAGCTGCTGCCTTGTTGGCATTCGCCTTCTTGGCTTTTGCCATGGCCCATGGTCTTGTTGACAACCGTGCACTTACATGGTGTTTTTTGAAAGAACCTTGTCACCTTTTCACTCCCCAATGCCTGGTCCTTTACTTTGGATTCAGATTTCACTCATTAAATCGGCTGCTGGTTTGGCGATAGCACTCAGCTGAGAGTATCAATCAGATGATCCATGCTCACCATTATCCCCAGCCGGCCTGAGCAAAATCCCATTCCCGTTGCCAAATCTGTTCCAGGGCTGTTACGATGGTTTTCTTGTTGTATTTAAAACCATTGTTCCCCTCAAGTAGCCAGACAAAGTCTCAGAGTGGTTTAAGATGAATTTATTAAAAGAAGATAATAGCTATAGGATTCTGAATGAAGTCATTCAGATCATTCAGAGTGAAAAATTCAGAAATACATAGGCAATTAGAGTTTCAACTCCAATTACAAGTAATTAGTGTATACCAATAAAAATAGGAGTTATCTCTATCCAATCATATTTATTCATTAAGGTTACATCATATAAAAGTACAGTTTTTAAAACCAATCACAATTACCTTACACTTGCTTATTTATAATATCCGGTTGACATGAGGTTTTTACTTGCCTCAATTGAGTATTGTTTTCCACTATCTTTTAGGTATCCCAGCTGTGTTAGAACGTGAATCAACTCCCTTGTCCAATGCATGATTTAAATGCCTCCTCCTAGCATTGTATCTTTGTCTCTTCCTTATCTGAAGGTCAGGTGTCTGGAACTAGCTGCTTCTCTGCTCTAAGGAGAATAGCCCCAGCTTCTCCCGTCTATCCCTCATCCACTGAACCATTCACTACCCTCTCCAAAACCTTCACATCCTTCCTAAGGTGTGTCCAGAATCAGACATTATGGGGCAAATTTTCACATTACGTCCACCATGGAAATCGTTGCAGGTGGAGGGGTAGGCGGATCACGGAAAGATCTGTTGACCTCGGGTGGGGTTTTCTGGTTTCGGGGGAAGCATGGCCGGAAAATCACGGCCAGTATTTCAGCTGGGATCAAATTAGTCCTTTCGACAGATTCACACAACTTCCTGTCTTTTGGATTCAATGAAGGTTAAATTCAGCATAGCGGCACAATGGTTATCACTGCTACCTCACAGCGCCAGGGACCTGGGTTCAATTCTAGCCTTGGGTGGCTGTCTGTGTGGAGATTACACATTCTCCCTGTGGGTTACATCCAGGTGCTTTGGTTTGCTCTTTCCTCCCACAGTCTAAAGATATGCAGGTTAGGTGGATTAGCCACGCTAAATGTGTGAGGTTACAGGGATAGGATTGAGGAGACGGCCTGGGTAAGGTACTCTTGACAGAGTCGGCGCAGGTTTGATGGGCCAAATGTGCTCTTCTGCACTGTAGGGATTCTATGATTCTAAATTCGATAGCATCTAAAGCATGGCCTGGGGACCCTGATGCACAAATAACCCATGCCTGATGATTATGATGCAGGAAGTACACCAAATTCATGATGCTGACATCCAGCCAGTGGCAACAATCCTGTTGATTGGCAGAACTCATCGCCAGGGAACCAACACCAGCACCAACTAAAGCCGACATGCACCTCTTAAAGAAGAAATATGTTATGACTGGAGTGGGTTCTGGCTGCCATACAGGAAGATAAGCAGGGAGAGTGGGTTCTAGTGATTTTTGGATGGTGCGCTGGGGATTTGTTTTAGCATGGGGACAGGACATGAGATGTCCCGTATCTGCAAGTGACCAGGAGGGCCAGCAGACACGTGTTCTGAAGACAGTGGGAGTTGCTGGCCATGGAGGATAATTTCAGGAGTCAATTCCAGGGGACTTTCATGCAGTGCAGCAAAAAGTTTAATGATGTCACGTGCGTGCTCAAGTTGACTGAACTCATCTTCAAATGTCATTTCCCACCAACTGCACAAGCAGCCTCAGACACTGCTTAATTCACCACCACCTGTCAACAATCTTTATCCATCGGGACATACACCTGATATTTATAGGTTTCACTGCACCCTCATTGAGTCTTACAGTGAATCTCACAGCTTGTACACATTGTCAACTATTCAACCATGACCACATCAGTCAGACAGATTGGACCACACTGAATGACATGCGTAGCGCTCTCTCACACAAGAACAAGGTGGTGTACAATCTGAGCTAACTGGAGGAATACATGGTTTAAGCCCATGGAGGAGACAGTGCTGGCCATTATCTGAACAGCCTATTGTTGAGGCCATGGCCATCCGTGGGGCTGAAACTGTCAAGGATGACAGTATCCTCATACCTAACCCTCCCTCCCACATCCCATTTCCCCCACCCCATCCCCCCTCAGAGCAAGCAATTCTGATTTGCAAGCTACACACAGTGTGCTGCACCTCTGACTTTCTCCCGCACCATGCAACATCCTTGCTCTGAGGCAACGTTCAATTCAGATGTGCAAGAAGACAACTTGGGACAGGCAGTGGAGAAACAGCAAGAGGGTAATGATGAATCATCATCGCGCGTTTGGCACTCGCAGCCAGCAACTTTGCATGTCATTGAGAGGACTGTGTAGAGCTGGGTTCTGTAAGTGGGGAGATACAAGGCAAAGAGAGGCTTTCTGAAAGGATAGTACTGGTGCCAACTCACTGAACAGCAAGGTGACATGGGAATGTGGCTGCAAAGAACTCAAAAAAGAGCTTAGACAGGCAAGCCTGCAGAAGAATGCACAGTGAAATACTTGAAGTATTCGCGCAAGTGTCAGTCAGCCTGAGGTCAACATGAAGGAGCAGGGAGAAATCCAGTGGCAACAACTGAGAACTTGAAGCACAGCTTTAGCACTTTTACTCTTGCATTTAGGCCAATGGACACGATGGTGGTCAGTCACAGAGGGAAGTGAGGTATGGGACAGTTTGTGTGTTTAGAGTTATGGCTATTGTATCACACTCGGATGAGTTATTCTCAAATAGCCGAGGTTCCTTCCTCGCCTACTCAGCTTCCTCCTTCTCCTGCTTCTTAGTTCCTCACCACAAAGTTGGCAAAGGCCATTCCTTCATGATGGTCAGGTTGTGCCAAATGTAACTGACCACAATGAACCTTGAAACCAGCTTTGCCAAGAAGTTCAGACCTTCTCCAGTGTGATCTAGGCAGTGGAAGCATTACTTCACCATATGAATGGTCTACTCTATCTAATTTATTTTGACAGCATGGCTTTCATTGTGTACATGCAATGTACAAGTGCAAGGGTTGTGCTACCCGGTCATGATCCATGTCATCAGTAAATTGATCTTGTCACTCGTCCATCCATCTGTTGGTTTGCCACAGTTACCCAGATGTAGCTGGCACAATGGACTGTTGCAGAATGAAAGTATTATAACTTGCTGCCAGGATACTGGGTGTTCAGCTGCACGATTTGCTACCTGTGGCCATACACCAGCTGGACACTGAGGGTGTGGAATCAATCTTGCTTCCAATGTGCAGTAGAGTGGACAAGCAGCATCCACAAAATGGCATGTGTGCAGCCAATGGCACACTGTGCCATGGTTGCAGTTTAGAAAGTTGACCTCTTGTTAAAAACATTAGCTCTCAGGCTCCCAAACTGAAGCTGAGGCAGCAGCAATCCTTGAATATTACTTCATTAAAAATCATTAAAAATGAGGTGCTGATGAAGAAGTGGAGATCTCCTATACAGACCTGCAAACTAGGAGTGGGCAGTAATCGTCGCAGTGGCGCCGTGAGGTACTGTGTGGAAATATTGCGACTAGGGCACAAAATCCTGACGGCCACCAAGTCTGCTCCGCCATTCAACCATGGCAGATAGGTGTCAACCCCTTTCTTCTGCATTGTCCCTGCAACCTTTGATCCCCTTACCAATCAAGAACCTATCCATCTCCGTCTTAAATGCACTCAATGACGTGGCCTCCACAGCCCTCTGTGGCAATGAATTCCACAGATTCACCACCCTCTGGCTGAAGAAAATCCTCCTCATTTCGATTATAAAGGGTTGTCCCTTTATTCTGAGACTGCCCTCGGACCTTAGTCTCTCCGACTAATGGAAACATCTTCCCCATGTCCACTCTATCCAGACCGTTCACTATTCTGTAAGTTTCAATGAGGTCCCCCTCCATCCTTCTAAACTCCACTGAGTACAGGCCCAGAATCCTCAAACGCCTCTTATACATCAAGCTTTTCATTCCCAGGATCATTCTAGTGAACCTCCTCTGGATCCTCGCCAAGGCCAGCACATCCTTCCTTAGATTCAGGGCCCAACATTGCTCACAATATTCCAAATGTGGTCTGACTAGAGCTTTAGAAAGCGTTAGCAGTACATCCATGTTTTTGTATTCTAGTCTTCTCGAAATTAATGCTAACATTGCATTTGCCTTCCTAACTACCAACTCAACCTGCAAGTAAAGAACAAAGAACAATACAAAGCACAGGAACAGGCCCAACAAGCCTGCACCGATATACAGTTTCTATCCCTCTGATTGCCTCCTGTTCATATCTCTATCAAGGTTTGCCTTGAAAATTGCTAACGTGCCTGCTTCCATCACCTCCACTGGCAGTGCATTCCAGGCACCCACCACCCTCTGTGTGAAAAACTTTCCCCGTATGTCTCCCCTAAACTTACCAGCTTACCTTAAACCTGTGCCTTCTTGTATTCAACACTTCCATCCTGGGAAAATGCCTCTGACTATCCACACTATCTATGCCTTTCATAGTTTTGTAAACTTCCATCAAGTCACCCCTCAGCCTCCATCTTTCCAGTGAAAAAAATCCGAGTTTATCCAATCTCTCCTCATGCCTAAAACCCTCCAGACCAGGCAACATCCTAGCAAATCTTCTTTGCTTCCTCTCCAAAGCATCCACATCCTTCTGGTAGTGTGGCAACCAGAACTACACACAATACTCCAAATGCAGCCTAACTAAAGTTTTATAAGCTGGAACATAATTTGCCAACTTTTATACTCAATGCCCTGGCCAAGAATCCTGAACTAGGACTGCCAAGTCCTTTGGCACTTCCGATTTCTGAATTCTCTCCCCATTTAGAAAATAGTCTATGCCTCTATTCTTCCTACCAAAGTGCATAACCTCACACACTTTCTCACATTGTATTCCATTTGCCACTTCTTTGCTCATTCTCCTAACTTGTCCAGCAGCCTCGCCATCTCCTCAATACTACCAATTCCCTCCACCTATCTTTGTATCATCAGCAAATTTAGCCACAATCATAGAATCCATAGAAGAGAGTGCAGCTATTCAGCCCATCGAGTCGGCACCGCCCACAGTCCCACCCAGACTCTATCCCCATTATTCCATGCATTTACTCGAGCTAGTCTCCCTCACACTAAGGGGCAATTTAGCATAGCCAATCCACCTTACCTGCACATCTTTGGAGTGTGGGAGGAAACCGGAGCACCGGAGGAAACCCATGCATACATGGGGAGAATGTGCAAACTCCACACAGACAGTGACCCAAGCCAGGAATTGAATCCGGGTCCCTGGCGCTGTGAGGCAGCACACTGTGCTATCATGCTGCCCAAATGCCCTCAGTTCCTTCATCTAGATCATTAATATATAAAGTGAAAAGTTGTGGCCCCAACACTAACCCCTGTGGAACTCCACTAGTCACCGGCTGCATTATCACTCACCTGATGAAGGAGCAGCACTCCAAAAGCTCATGCTACCAAATAAATCTGTTGGACTTTAACCTGGTGTTGTGAGACTTTTTACTGTGCCTACCCCAGTTCAACACCAGCGTCTCCACATCATCTTGAAAAGGACCCTTTTATCTTCGCTCTCTGCCTTCAGCCAGTCAGCCAATTTTCTATCCATGCTAGTACCATGCCTCTAACACAATGGACTCTTATTTTAGTCAGCAGTCTCCTATGTGGCACCTTGTCAAAGACCTTCTGGAAATCCAAGTAGATAACAACCACTGGCTCTCCTTTGTCTAACTTGCTCATTACCTCCTCAAGGAATTCTAACAGATTTGTCAGGCAGAATCTCTCCTTGATGAAACCATGCTGACTTTGCCCTATATTACCATGCATGTCAATATGATAAAACAATATCACAGCTAAGAAACAGTGTATCCAATAACCACAGACCAGGTGGCTGAGAGGAACAGTGAGGATGAATTAGATGAGGGTGTGGGTGAGGCCCACAATGAACGCCCTACCGTCCAGCTAGCACACACAGCAATTGTAGCAAATTTGGACACCATATTCATCCACTTAAATGCTGAATAGAGAGGAGATCTGACAAGCTTTTTCATTCCATTGAAAAGCACCTGTAGAGACAACCCAGGATGCACAACTTTAATCCACACAATGTGGATGTGGGAGAGGCCCCACTCAAAATGTAATATCCATGCTGTCCGGGCCCAGAAAAGCTGGTCCAGGTTCAAGAGGAGATTAACTACATGCTGGAGCACCAACAGGTAGAGATGAGCAGCAGTAGCTGGAACTCCCCAGTTGTACTTGTGCTCAAGTTGAACAGTTCCACAAGGCCTTGCATTGATTACTGAAAGGTGAACGCATTGACCAGGGCCAACATCTACCAAATAGGCCACCTGGAAAACTGCATGAATAGGGTAGGTAACACAGCCTACATTATATCGATAGGTTTACTCAAGGGACACTAACAAGTTTGTTTGACCATGCACGCAGGGGAAATCTCTACCTGTGTGACTCCAGGTAGGTTATACTATTGTTGAGTTATGCCATTTGGGCCCAGAAATGCTCTGGCCGCCCTTCAAAGTCTGTGAACCAGGTAGAGGCAGGCGCATCCAATTGTGTAGTGTACCTAAAGGACCTCCGAGTGTACAGTGACACCTGCAATCATCAATTGCAGTGGCAAATTTCACAAGGAGCAGTCCACAAAGGTTCTGGTGACATATTTAAGAATATGGTTGGTCAAAGACAAGTATTGCCCAGAATTGCAAAGGTACAAGCAGTCATTTGGTTTCCCATTTCTACAGCAAAATGGGAAATCATGAGATTTTTCGGGATGTGGAGATTCTGCACTGTGGCTGTCCTGATGATAGGCCTTTTTAAAAATTCATTCATGGGACATGGGCGTCACTGGTTGGCCAGCATTTATTGCCCATTCCTAGTTGACCGAGGGCAATTAAGAGTCAACCACATTGCTGGGGCTCTGGAGTCACATGTAGGCCAGACCAGGTAAGAACAGCAGATTTCCTTCCCTGAAGGACATTAGTGAACCAGATGGGTTTTTCCGACAATCGATAATGGTTTCATGGTCATCAGTAGATTCTTAATTCTAGATATTTTTTATTGAATTCAAATTCCACCAGCTGCCGTGGTGGGATTCGAACCTGGGTTCCCAGAACATTAGCTGAGTTTCTGGATTAATAGTCTAATACAGAAAAAAAAGCCAGAGGCAGTATGGACCCAGAAATACCAGACAGCTTTTGAGTAGCTGAAAATCATTTTAATAAACAAACCAAAGTAGCCGCGCCAGACTTCAACCAAGCAGTTTAAGAAGCCACTGATGCTAGTGACCTCAATGTCGGAGCTGTCCTCCTCCAGGAAGATGGATCAGGGATTGAAAGACTAATGGGATACCTCTCCAAAAAAACTGAACAAATATCAAAAACTGTATTCCACAGTAGAAAAAAAAATCTACATTTATTGCTGGCTCTCAAAGACTTTAGGTGGAATTTTCCCATCCCACCTGCCACGGGAATCGTAGTGGGCAGGACAGAAAATACGGCGGACCGTGCAAAGGTCCGTGGGCCACAGGCGGGAACTTCTGGCCTTGGGGAGAGCATGGCCGGAAAATCCCCTTGTTTGTCTGAGAGAACACAGTCTATACCAACCACAACTCTTTGACCTTAGTGGAGAAATGCAAAACTCAAAATATAAGGTTATTCAATTGAAGTTTCTTTCTCCAACCATATTGCCTAATAATCACCCACATTGCAGGAAATTGAAGGTGTTGTAGAAGCTCTGTTCAGAATTTAAAGAGATCCAGTTAGAACAATGGGATAATCCTGACAAAATTAAGGAAATAAATGTGCTTTTTAAAAATTTAGATTATTTCATACATTGGCATCAAATGAGAGTGAATCACATTCCATTTCTTGTGATGTGGAGGTGTCACAAGGCTATGCTCCTGTATATTTGAAGTTATGATTTTTCAACTCACAACCGACTGGAAATTTTGTGATTTTAAACAAGGCATAGAAAAACTACTTGAAAATGCAAAGCCACCTTCCAAGGCGAAGGTGAAAAACAAACAAATTGCCCTCAGGAGAGTGTGAAGAGACAGTTCCTCTAATTCTGAGGTCCATTGAAACTCATAACTCTCTG
The DNA here is from genome assembly GCF_964213995.1 of Mustelus asterias. NCBI lineage: Eukaryota > Metazoa > Chordata > Chondrichthyes > Carcharhiniformes > Triakidae > Mustelus > Mustelus asterias. Next base: position 62,230,746 of record NC_135808.1, read on the forward strand.
AGGAAGGGATACATGACTGCAAAGTGCTGCATTTTGAAACAATGGCTGCCACAGACTGACCCACCCACACCCATTGGAAATACACAATGGGTGAAGTATTGCCAGGCAAGACTATCAACCACTATAGAGATTGCAAGAAAGTTTTCAGCAGAAGAGAGAGGTCGAAAGTCTGAAAGAGAGAAAAAGGCTTTCTCTCTTTTGAACCAAGTGGATATCCTGGCTCAGACTTTACAATAAATCTACCAGTGAACCTGTATCTTGTAATAATTATTCTACACCTGACCACATCAAAAAACTCCCAGCTAATCCAAATCAGTTGCAATGTTTAACAATCTATGCCTGAATGACAATCAATGACACTTAATCATATATTATTTTAACATTTTTAAAATTGGATTCTACCTTCCCTGATGTTCGATACCTTTGTGTGTGGTATGTGCATGTATGTATGTGTGTGTGTGTGTGTGTGTGTGTGTGGAGTGGGGGAGAGTGTGGGGGGGGGGGGGTGCGAGGAGTGGGGGGGGGTGTGGGGAGTGGGGGGGGTGGGGAGTGGGGAGGCGGGGCGGGGAGTGGGGGGAGCGGGGAGTGGGGGGGCGGGGAGGGGGTAAAATTCACTGCATGAGGGTCGAATGCTTGACATTATTGTTATTTTTCCTAGGGTTTAGTGGTTCATGACTTTGTTCTTTCTTTAAGTTGTTTGATTGGCTCCTTCTTGCTCACAGCTTTAATAGCTATGTTTTGGATCCAGAAAGCCATGTCCTTGTTAAAAAGAAACTAAAACCTTTACTGTGGCCAACCGAGGAGGTTGAATGGAGGGAAGACAGTTCAACCTTTCTTACCTGGCCATAACAATGTATCAACTAAATGTGTGAATACTCGGGAAATAAAAATGCTTGTGATCTACAAAATGACATCCATGATAAGAAATGAACATATCGTGGTCAAGATCATGGCCATATCACTATGCTGTTGCTGAATTAAAATTCATACAATGTCCCACAGAGGAGCTGGAAAAAATGTAATATTATACTATTATCAACTTAATTGTTTTTATACAATGAATTGATTACTGTTCATTTATTAAGTGGTCCTTAAGGATATGTGTATATTATAAAGAATTAGGAGTAAAAGGTCAATCTTGTTAGGTTAATATTTATGTTTTAATCCTGTTATTAGTTCTTGTTCATGGTAATAAAATACATACAGATCTTCGGCAGAACAAATTCAAACAAAATGAATATGCTGTGAAACCAGTTACTGTGTCACCAGATTTCTGCAGTGATGTCCTGCAGTTGGGATGACTGACCTCCAACAACCACAACCATTTTCCTTTGAGTCAGGTATGACTCCAACCAGCAGAGAGTATCCCCTCGGATTCCCATTCACTCCAGTCTTGCCAAGACTCCTTGAAGGGTTAAATATGGCCTTGATGGCAGCCTGATACAGAAGGTGAAGTAATATGGGATCCGAGGAGAGCTGGTAAGATGGATACAATACTGGCTCAGGCATAGAAAGCAGAGAGTAGCAGTGGAAGGGCACTTTTCTAACTGGAGGTCTGTGACAGTGCTGTTCCACAAGGATCAGTGCTGGGGTCTCTATTGTTTGTAATATATATATAAATGATTTGGAGGAAAATGTAGGTGGTCAGATTAGTAAATTTGTAGGTGATACAAAAATTGGGGGTGTAGCAGATGCTGAAGAGGATTGTCAGAGGATACAGCAGGATATAAATTGGCTGGAAACCTGGGCCGAAAGATGGCAGATGGAATTTAACTCAGGCAAATGTGAAGTGATGTGATTTGGAAGATCTATTGCAGAAGGAAAGTATACAGTAAATGGTAGAGTCCTTAGAAATATTGACATACAGGGGGATTGAGGAGTGCAGATCCACAGTTCCCTGAAAGTGGCAACTCAGGTGGATAAGGTGGTCAAGGAGGCATATGGCATGTTGGCCTTTATCAGTCGGGGTGTTGAGTCCAGTAATTGGAAAATCATGTTGCAGCTGTATAAGACTTTGGTTAGGCTACATTTGGAGTATGGTGTACAATTCTGGTTGCCACACTACCGGAAGGATGTTGATGCATTGGAAAGGGTGCCGAAGAGATTTACCAGGATGTTGCCTGGTTTGGAGGATATGGACTATGAAGAAAGATTGAACAAACTTGGATTGTTGTCATTGGAGTGTCGGAGGATGAGGGGGGGAGCAGATAGAGGTTTATAAGATTATGACAGGCTTGGATAGAGTGGATAGTCAGAGTCTTTTTCCCAGGGTCGAAGGATCAATTACTCGGGGGCATAGGTTGAAAGTGAGAGGGGGAAAGTTTTAAAGAGATGTAGGAGGCAAGTTTTTTCACACAGAGTGTGGTGAATGCCTCAACTGCGCTGTTGGAGCAAGTGGTGGAAGCAGATTCTATAACAATGTTCAAGAGGCATCTCGATAGATACATGAATAGACAGGGGAATAGAGAGATATGGACCACGTAGAAACAAGAAAATATTAGATTAGTGAGGCAACTGTGAGGGGCACAGAGTTGGTGGGCCGAAGGGTCTGTTCCTGTGCTGTACTGTTCTTTGTTTTGTTCTATATCAAGGGCAGCCATTCTCACCTCACCTCAGCTTTGGAGTTTAGCTCTTTTGTCTATGTTTAAACCAAGGTTGTAATGAGGTCAGGAGCTGAGTGGCCCTGGCGGAACCCAAACTGAGCATCAGTGAACAGGTTATTGATAAGCAAGTGCTGCTAGACAGACAGCACTATTGATGGCCCTTCCATCACTTTACTGATGATTGAGAGCAGGCTGATGGGCAATAACAGGCTGGGCTGAATAGACCCTGTTTTTAATTAGAGGACAATGCCTGGGCAATTTCCCCATTGCTGTAGATGCCAGTGTTGTAGCTGTACTGGAACAGCTTGGCTGGGGATGTGGCAAGTTCTGGAGCACCAGCCTTCAGTACTACTGCCGGAATATTGTCAGGGCCCATGGCCTTTGCAGTATCCAGTACTCACAACCGTTACCACAATATCACGTGGAGTGAATCGAATTGGCAAAATGCGGGCTTCTGTAATGCTGGGGACCTCCGGAGGAGGCTAAGATTGATCTATTTGGCACTTCTAGCTCAATTTCCATGCAAATGCTTCAGCCTTATCTTTTGCTTGTATTCCTGGAGGAATATCATCAAGTGGCCTTCCTTTCCGATGGTCCCACTCCCACTGGTCGGCTCACACATCCACCATTGTGACACATCTCCAATTTTCTTTTGTATACATAAAAGTATGCAAAGAAGATTAATTATTTAATGCAAACCTCCTGACCCCATGATTTTTCACCAGGATTCCTCACAACAGTATTCTCGATTACAACCTGAACACAGTTTCCTCAGCAGAATCCTGTGGATCCTGCTGGAAAATCCATTCATTTATATGTGTTCTAAGTAAGAGCAGATGGTCCTCGGCTGTAACCCAGCCCCCCGCCCCCCATGATGGAACATGATGGAATAAGCTCCTTCCATTGATGGGGGCAGCATAAATATGTGTTTATCAAATCCCACCTTTATTGTGAAGAAATGTGGAAATCAAATCACAGGATATTCAGAGGAAATTGTGATTGTCACATGTGCTTTGCCATTTATCTAAATAATGGGCTATATCTGCTTTATTTTCTATTTTATCCTTAATGTCAGTCTTGAGCATTTGAATTAGCTAAAATTCCAAACCGTAGAACCCATGGAACCATCCGTTCCCTACAGTGCAGAAGGAGGCCATTCAGCCCATTGAGTCCTCACCAACTCTCCAAAAGAGCATCTTACCCAAACCCCCGCCTGATCCCGTGCCTTTTCCTCATAACCCTGCGCATTTACCATGGCGAATCCACCTGACCTACACACCTTTGGATACTAAGGGGCAATTTAGCATGACCAATCCACCTAACCTGCACATCTTCAGACATTGGGAGGAAATTGGAACATCAGAGGAAAACCAAGCAAACATGGGGGGTGGGAGGTACAAACCCCACACAGTCACCCAAGGCTGGAAACAAACCCAGGTCACTGGCGCTGTGAGGCAGCAGTGCTAACCACTGTGCCACCTTTTGAAGAATGGAGTTACTGATTCCAAACACCATGTGAAAAATCACTTCCTGATTTGACTGCACTTTCTAATTTTATGTTTTTTTTGTGAGGGAATTGATTCTATACAGTGGAATCCCTCCCAAACACATCATTCGGTCAGCCTGAGTGAGTGATATTAAATTGTTGCACATTTCCCATCCTGGCTCCTCCACACTCCCAAACAGGCTGCTTTTCCATCTCCTCCGACTGCTCAGATTTATTACCTGATTGCATGGGTCATCAATTTGACCACGATAATGCTCACTACGCCACCACCAGCGCCCCAAGGAAAGTGCAGCACCATTCGGCTCAAATAGTATTAATGCTCCACATGCGCCCCTTCCCACTGCACTGTATCTAAACCTGACTGCATAACTCTCTACTGCTCTCTCCCTTCTGAGTTTATTCGACTTCCCCAGAACTGCACCTGAGGGCATCAGCCTCAGCCCCTTATGGTAGTGAGTTACCCCTCCTAATCACTCATTTGAGGTGCAGGCTTGCCCTGAAGTGTCTTATTATTATCAATGAAACCCTAGACCTTATAAAACGCAAGAAACAACGAATAAACCTTTAGAGGGATTCTGAGTGTGAAAGCGAGATCATTCTGCAGAGAAATCTCTAGAATTATAATTGTAAATATGCGATACACGTTAGTGCATTGCACACAAGAACCAAAGCTAGGTGTGTGCGGGAGCAGATTTTAATGTGTGGCTGGGCAGTGTGCAGGAGATGTAAATAAGATTATTTGCTCTGTGTACATAATGTGATCAGGGGAATTTTAACACGAAACCCTGCTCCTCCCTCCGACTTCCCGCACGTAGACAATGTTGTTTGGGGAAGGTTAGAGGTCGGTTTGTTACTTGCTGGGGCTCCTCAGACATGGCGCAACGCTGGCATGTGGTGCTGCTTTCTTTAGCGGCGATTTCCCTGTGGGCAACGCCGGGCGGGATGAGCGGAACTGGGCTGTATTCTTCGAGCGACCAGGTCACCATCCTGAACAGGGGTAACTTCTACAGGACCCTCTACAACTCCAGCAACGCCTGGCTGGTGGAGTTCTACGCTGCTTGGTGCGGGTACTGCATTGACTTCGCCCCTACGTGGAAAGCGCTGGCGAACGATATCAAAGGTTTGGACTCTGACTTGTATTAGCCTGCAATGTGTGTGCGTGTGGAGGGCAGCACCAATTTAAACTGCACCAGTTAGGAAACTACACTGTTCATGTATTTTCCTGCATTGTAACCCGTTTGTGGATTACTAAATACTGTCTTTCTCTCTCTAGCCTCAGTCACTGTACTTTCAGATACAGTTATGCAATAAGTTGTTTCCAGTTGTGTGTGTCTGTAGGGAGGGATTGATGACATGGACCTAGTACCAATCCCAGTCTCCTCCTTCCCAATCTGCCAGCTTCCAACGCCAGAACCCTGGCTTCAAACAACCGGCCTCACAGCGCCATTGACCTGGGTTCAATTCCAGCCTTGGGTGACTGTGTGGAGTTTGCATGTTCTCACTGTTTCTGCGTGGGTTTCCTTCAGGTGCTCCAGTTTCCTCCCACACTCCAAAGATGTGTGGGTTAGATGGATTAACTGTGGTAAATGTGTGGGGTTACAAGGATATGGCGAAAGAGCCTGGGTAAGATAGTTTTGCAGACTTGCAGGGCGGCACGGTAGCACAGTGGTTAGCACTGTTGCTTCACAGCTCCAGGGACCTGGGTTCGATTCCCGGCTTGGGTCACTGTCTGTGTGGAGTTTGCACATTCTCCTCGTGTCTGCGTGGGTTTCCTCTGGGTGCTCTGGTTTCCTCCCACAGTCCAAAGATGTGCGTGTTAGGTTGATTGACCGTGCTAAAATTGCCCCTTAGTGTCCTGAGATGCGTAGGTTAAAGGGATTAGTGGGTAAATATGTAGGAATATGGGGGTAGGGCCTGGGTGGGATTGTGGTCGGTGCAGACTTGATGGGCCAAATGGCCTCTTTCTGTACTGTAGGGATTCTATGATTCTATGACTTGATGGGCCGAATGGCCTCTCTCTGCATTGTAGGGATTCTATGATTCTATCATTCTATGATCCCAAGAAATTGATTGTGTCACCCTATCCCAGTTAGTCAAGTCGACCTTTTTTTTTGACTGTCCTCTGGCTGCTCATTAGCCAGAGCCATATTGTGGAAAAACTTAAACCATCTTAACTCAGCGCAGCAAGCTCTCTCATTTGTGTCAGAAAGTTGTTGAACTCCCAGGGCTTCATATGTGGTCCTTCACTGCAGACACAAGAGTTTTCTGTTTCTTTTTACAAGCAAACGATACTCCCTTGAAGTCATAAATTTGAGTAACAAGGCTTCACACATCATGGCCAACTGTCCCAAATGTGTGAGACCATTGTTCATCGGGATGGTGCAGCCTGGCAGAGACTGGTGGGTCTTACTGACAGTTCTTGGAGAAATGGCTGATATCTGCCACAGTCTAAACATAGTCAGAGCTTTCTTATGTCAAATAATTCTTCCTTTCCCCCAACTCCCACATTGCTATCCCAATCCCACCCCACTCCATCCGCTGCCAAACATGTGACTGTTCTGATTCCAGCCTGCTTCCAGTTTGCCAAACCAAGTATGGTGTCAGATAGGCAAAGCAAACATTCACAACTGATCAATCTGGAACAGGCAGTTCCAGTTCATACAGTTAAGACCGTGCCAAGTCAGGTAATGCAGGGAGAGAGTGTGAGAGAGGAAAGTGGGAAGAGGTGGAGCTGTAGAGTGATTGAGAGTGCTGAGGGATTAAAATAATGGGAGGGAAATAAATGAAAGAACCTGCAATGTTTGGCAGAAGCCTAGAGAGCAGCAGAAAGGTGGGTTGGTGCAATAGGGTGTCGGAGAGGCATCAAAAAAGTTCATAGAACCTCTATGGTGCAGAAGGCGGCCATTCGGCCCATCGAGCCTGCACTGACAACAATCCCACCCAGGCCCTATCGCCTTAAACCCATGTATTTATCCTCCTAATCCCCCTCCTACTAAGGGGCAAGTTAGCATGGCCAGTCAACCTAACCCGCACATCTTTGGAGTGTGGGAGGAAACAGGGGTACCCGGGGGAAACCCACGCAGACATGGGGAGAATGTGCAAACTCCACACAGACAGTGACCTGAGGCCGGAATTGAACCCAGGTTCCTGGCGCTGTGAGGCAGCAGTGCTAACCGCTGTATGCTGAATGATTGGCGCCACGGCATGGTACGGGGGCATGGGGGCGGCACGGTAGCACAGTAGTTAGCACTGCTGCTTCACAGCTCCAGGGACCTAGGTTCGATTCCCGGCTTGGGTCACTGTCTGTGTGGAGTTTGCACATTCTCCTCGTGTCTGCGTGGGTTTCCTCCGGATGCTCCGGTTTCCTTCCACAGTCCAAAGATGTGCGGGTTAGGTTGATTGGCCATGCTAAAATTGCCCCTTAGTGTCCTGAGATGCATAGGTTAGAAGGATTAGTGGGTAAAATATGTAGGGATATGGGGGTAGGGCCTGGGTGGGATTGTGGTTGGTGCAGACTCGATGGGCTGAATGGCCTCTTTCTGTACTGTAGGGTTTCTATGATTCTATGATCTATGATTGCGATAGATGACAAAACAGCTGTACCAAGGCAGGGGAATAAATATTAGCAGTTGGTGCTTGAGAAACAATGCAGCACTCCATACAAAGTACTTTTTTGAGATATAGTCAGATAGTTCTTAGGCACATGGGGCACCCCTTTTGGACAATGAAGGAATCAACACATGGTCAACTTGGACCCATGGTCAGTTAATCAGCTGTATTGGCGATGGTTGAAGAGGAAATGTTGGCCAGGACACAAGAGAACATATTGTTCTTCAGTGATATCCTGTTCATCTCAAAAGGCAGGCAGAACCTCAGTTTTAACTTCTCAACCAAAGGATGATGTGTCTGATATTGGAGCACTCGGTACTGCAGATGTGAAAACATACACAAGGTAGACCTTAGCTGATTTCCTCCACTCAATGCTTCACCAGTCTCTAAACCATACCTCCCCATGTTAGCTGCCACCTCTTACTGAATGCAATCGAGTACAACCTTGGGTACACTTGATGCCATTTATTTTGTACACCTCCATGTTTAATTTCTCCCATTGACAGAGAAGGTGTCAGTTCTCAAACTTTCCTTTCTGCATTCACAAGGTCTCACCAGCCATGTGCCCTTTTAAAGCGTTCATTTTATAGAGAGCAAGCACATATTGTAGTGCATAATGAAGTAGCAGCAAGCACATTAAGGGGATTTGATGCAAACAATAGGAGCATAATCATGGTTGTATGAACCGCATGGGATTGAGGGTGATTTAACGGTTTGGATCAGGAATTGGCTAGCTGTAAGAAGACAGAGGGTAGTGGTTGATGGGAAATGTTCATCCTGGAGTTCAGTTACTAGTGGCGTACCGCAAGGATCTGTTTTGGGGCCACTGCTGTTTGTCATTTTTATAAATGACCTGGATGAGGGCGTAGAAGGATGGGTTAGTAAATTTGCGGATGACACTAAAGTCGGTGGAGTTGTGGACAGTGCGGAAGGTTGTTGTAGGTTAAAGAGGGACATAGATAAGCTGCAGAGCTGGGCTGAGAGGTGGCAAATGGAGTTCAATGTGGAAAAGCGTGAGGTGATTCACTTTGGAAGGAGTAACAGGATTACAGAGTACTGGGCTAATGGTAAGATATTTGGTAGTGTGGATGAACAGAGAGATCTCGGTGTCCATGTACATAGATCCCTGAAAGTTGGCACCCAGGTTGATAGGGTTGTTAAGAAGGCGTACGGATTGTTAGCTTTTATTGGTAGTGGGATTGAGTTTCGGAGCCAGGAGGTCATGTTGCAGCTGTACAAAATTCTGGTGTGGCCGCACTTGGAGTATTGCGTACAGTTCTGGTCGCCGCATTATGGGAAGGATGTGGAAGCATTGGAAAGGGTGCAGAGGAGATTTACTTGGATGTTGCCTGGTATGGTGGGAAGGCTGAGGGACTTGCGGTTGTTTTCATTTGAGAGAAGAAGGTTAAGAGGTGACTTAATAAAGGCATACAAGATGATCAGAGGATTAGATAGGGTGGATAGTGAGAGCCTTTTTCCTCGGATGGTGATAGCTAGCACAAGGGGACATAGCTTTAAATTAAGGGGTGATAGATATAGGACAGATGTCAGAGGTAGGTTCTTCACTCAGAGAGTAGTAAGGGCGTGGAATGCCCTGCCTGCAGCAGTAGTGGACGCGCCAACATTCAGGGCATTTAAATGGTTATTGGATAAACATATGGATGATATTGGAATAGTGTAGGTTAGATGGGCTTTAGATTGGTTTCACTGGTCGGCGCAACATCGAGGGCCGAAGGGCCTGTACTGCGCTGTAATGTTCTATGTTCTATTAGATGATTTGCATTCCTCAGGGAAAATAAATTGACCTGGTGGTGTTATAATGCGTATATAATGCTACTCTTGTATCTTAAGCATACGCACAAATGTTACATGTAACACGATTTTACAAAGATTTTTTAAAAGCTTAGAATGTTGTTGACAGTTCTGTGGGAATTTAAAGACCAAGTGCTGAGATTATTTGTATAAAAGCTATTTGCCATCACTGTGCGGTATCTGATATAAAATTGCTACATGTTGACAGCTCATTAATCCCAGTTTGACGTCAGTTCCACTGGCAGCAGTCAGCAGAGCTGAAAACCTGAACGCTTCTGCCACCTGTTAACCACTGAAAACTGCCTGAACCCATTTCTATCTATGCTTTAATGTCTGCAAAAGTAGTTTTGTTTCCTGTAAAAGTTTGTTTTTGAAGTACAAAATGATGAAAAAACATCAGGAACTATGCCAGCTCTGGAAACAACATCAATTGTTACCAAAAGAACCAAGCCGTGAGTCCGAAATAATTGCAGCACTCGTGATGGATGAGACTTCTTTGGTCAGCCTCCGCTGTGAAGCATGAGCCAAAGGGACAGGAGGAGGGTCCCATACTGTGGAGCCTTTTCTTAGTGCAAATGGAATAGAAGAACATGCTACAGTGCACATGGCTGCTTGGGGTTGATCAGGTGGAAGATAAAGGAGAAGCATTCCATGTTTCAGTGGATGATTTTGCAGTCTCACGTAACCAGCTTGATTGTTTTGGAAGGATAGATTGACCTTAGCAGGAGAGGCAGCAGAATGTTACTAGGTCTCCCCAGGGTTAGATTATGAGTAGATTTTCCTTTGGTGGAGCGTTTAGGTCCAGGGAACATAATCCAAAACAGGGGAGAAGCTAGGAAACACTTTTTCATGCAAAACATAGTTTCAGGACATTTCTCTCACAAGCAATATATACTAGCTCAATTAATAATTTTAAATCTGAGATTAATAGATTTTTGCTGGCATTGAGGGATTATTGAGAAGCTTATGGAGGGATTTAGGTGAGGCCGCACCTAAAGTACCATGTACAAAACAGTATTATTCTCCTTACTTAAGGATGGATATACTTGCATTAGAAGCAGTTCAAAGAAGGTTCACTTAGCTGATTCCTGGGTTGAAAGAAATGCCTTAACAGGAAAGGTTGGGCCTATGCACCTCTTGGAGTTCAGAAGAATGAGCGGCGATCTTATTGAAATGTATAGGATTTTGTGGGGACTTGACAGGGTGGATGCTGAGACAATCTTTCTTTCCCCTTGTGGAGGAATCTAGAACTAGAGGCTACAAGTTAAAAATAAGGGATCTGCTATTTAAGATGGAGATGAGGAGGAATGTCTTCTCTCTGAGGGCCATTAGTCTCTGGCATTCTCTTGGAAAGAGAACAGTGGAGGCTGGGTCATTGAACATATTCAAGGTTAAGTTAGAAACATTTTTAAGGAAGGGAATCTAGGGTTATGGTGAGGGCATAGGCAGAAAAGTGGATTTAAGCCAGTCATGATCTTATTGAATTGCGGCACAAGCTTGAGGGGCCGAGCGGCCTACTCATGCTCTTAATTAGTATGTTCCTATTGCGAAGCATCATGACAAAAGACTAAATTTGTAAGTAAATTGTTCAAATGTAATGTTGAACCTTTGGCTGAGGGTTTGAAGTTACAATTCATTTGCAATTTTGGTTAGTGATATACTAACTGTCAGAAGCCCTTATACTTATCTGTATGTTTTGGGGTCATAACGTCTGGGATCATGTGACATCAGAAACAAGGATACTTATTTGAGTCATTTGTTGATGAGATCCACTGAGTGGGCTCAGTTTGTTGAATCTCTGATAATTTATTAACCTGAAGTGTTTTATCTATTACTGATTCTGACTCTAGTTTAGGAGGCTGGATGCAGCATTAACTGCTTTGGTTTTGTGTCAGCCAACCAGACTGAATCTCTTTTCAGCAGCTCTAATATCACAAGGCTAAATTCACAAAGCTATGGAATCATACAGTGCTGAAGGAAGCCATTCAGCCCCATCGAGTCTGCGCCGACCACAATCCTACCCAGGCCCTATTCCTGTACCCCCACGTATTTACGCTGCTAATCCCCCGACACTGGAGTCAATTTAGCACGGCCAATCAACCTAACCCGCACATCTTTGGACTGTGGGAGAAAACCAGAGCACCCAGAGGAAACCCACGCAGACACGGGGAGAATGTGCAAACTCCATACAGACAGTGACCCGAGGCTGGAGTTGAACCCAGGTCCCTGGCACTGTGTCACCATGCTGCCCCTCTGTTGAATGCCTGGTCAGCAGTCCACACAAGCTGGCCTTCCTCCATCTTCGCTATTGCTCAGATTGTGTGGCCTACAAAGCCGAGTACTTCTGAGTCTGTGCGAGTCCTGCATGTAGACTCTAATTTAGTTTGTCTTAACCATAGAATTCTTCTCCCCACACTTTCTTCATTGCCTGGGCACTTCGGTGCTTTCTTGGGGCAACGATGTTAATGTCTTTCAGAAAATGGCTGCCCCGCACGGAACAGCTTTGTTGAGCTTTCTTGGGTTCTGTATTGCAGTGTTAGAAATAGCAATTAGGTCTGTGTCTTCCTTGAAACATTGGTTCTTTCTGTCCTCTCATGTTCTGGTGTATATGCTTGATTCAAGTTGCTTGTGATGTAAGCTGGTACGGAGAGGTGACCTGCTAACAATGAGATCTGGGGATGTGGATGTGTGCAATACAACCAGATTACTAAAATGATCTCAACATCTACTCCTGTTCTAACTAAAAAGGAGGCTTCATTTTATCTTCTTTTCATCCCTCTGCTGATAGCACATTCCTAATGATGAGAGTTGCATGTGTTAAACCTCAGGCAGGATCAGCATCTTGTTATGTTTGATCCAAGTCTGAAGTCTAAGCCAGCACTAGATAGAGTCTCACTAAGATTGGGCTCTACAAATTTTTGTACTAGTCAACAGAACAGATTAAAGTTTAAGAGGGGAAATAGGAATAATGTAATCTAGTGAGGCTCTGGTGTAACACTCAGCACAAACAAGCACCATGTAACCCACTTCAACGATATAGTTCAACCATGAATAAGCAAATACACCATTAAAGAAATGAAGCAAAATTGATCCGGGGGGGAAAAAGAGGTGGAACGTTGCATTGAAAAAAGTTAAGGAGCAATTTAACTCCTCACTGAGCAACAAGTGTATAATTACAGGTGTCATTTGGGAGCAAGTTATTCTGGTTAAACATTCCAGACAAGCCCCCTTGTCAACTGCTCCCTGCAGTGAATGCCACAATGCTATGATTTGTTAGCTTAAACAGGAGAGGTGGAAATAAGGTTGCTAACTCCTGAGGGTTAATCTGCAGCTTTCATCACATGGTCTCCTGTCTCCATCTCCAAAATCTCTTTACTTAATAAATGAAAAAAAATTAAAAAGAAAATGGGTAACTTTGGACTTTTCTCCCTGGGTTGCAGTGTCCTGATGATTGTCCTTTAATTCCTGGCGGCACCAGGTCATTCCTGGAGAGTTGGTAACCAGAAACCATCCATCAGGTAAATGATAAGAAGCAGGCACTAGCATTGGCATCACAGCAGGGGTTACAACATGAGAATCGAGTAACTATGAACAGCCATTTGCCACTAGCTAGCTGGCACAGACTCAATGGATCATCATGGACACCGGGCCTGGATATCCAGTTAGCTCTCAGAGGAGGTGAAGCTTCTGGAGCTCTCCAGCTACCCTTTACAGACAGGAGAAGCAACTTTCAAATACTTGCTAGCAGCTGCGTAAGGAGAACCCATGGTCCCATTGCAGAAATGCGAGCACATCATCTAAGTTGCAGAGTGTAGTGCTCAGGGAGTGCTGTATTGTTAGATGAGATGTTAAACTGAGGCCCCATCTGTCCTCTCATGTGGATGTAAAAGATCCCACAGCACTATTCTGAAGTTGAGCAGGGGTGTTCTCCCTGGTGCCCTGACCAATACATTTTTCTCAAATCCATATCACTAAAAGCAGATTATCTGATCATTATCACATTGTTTTATATGGGACCTTGCAGTGCTCAAATTGGTTGTTTTCAAAATTGCAGTAGTGACTCTGAAGTACTTAATTGACTGTAATGTGTTTTGAGGTGTCCTTATAAAAGGCACTATATAAATACAAAATTTTTCATTTTGCTTGGTGATTCCCATATTAGCAAAGATTAGATTGGTAACTGGCTAGTGTCATGCCAATTACCAGAATGTCATTTCATAAACTTACAGACAATACTTTTTAATAATTGGACACAAACAAGCTGTTAGGATGGCTGCCACAAATCCTTTAGCATTTGGGCAGCAGACAGTATCAAGTCTATGGTGAATACCTATTTAAATATGGACATGAGTGAAGTTGCCTCACAGACATCTGCTGAATTCTCACATCTCTTTTGTTTATGAATGGGTCAATAAACAATACTGTGGAGTTTCTAGAATCTCCATGTTTTATATTGGGCAAAAGGAAAGATCCCAAACTCTGTGGCAGATGGAAGTGAAGGGCCATTATCAACCTCCCATTGTATCACGAGGGCCTCTTCCATTCAGACTAGATGTGGTGGGCCTCAGAAGGGTTCACCCACAACTGAGGATGGGGAATCAACATCAACACCGCACCTTAGTTGTAAAAGGCTTTGAACTTGGTAAGACAACCATGTTTTATTTGTCTGTTGAAAAGACCAACTAAGATCGGTTTTCAGATCGGAACCAGCAGAGCCATCGGGTTCATCAGTACAGCCAATTTGTGAAGCATCGAACAGCCAAAATATTTAACATGTTTCAGTTTCAAAGTTCACCTCAGAATCCATCTGTTGGATAGTTGACTGCATCCTCACAGCCTGCTGTGAACCCTTCACTTTACAAGACTCTCATTTTGACCTTAAATCATTAAATCCATTCAAGAAACCAGAGGCCTGCCACATGGAAGACTGAAAATCATAAATTAGAGACTGAATTAACTGTAATTTGTAGAAGTGCACTATCTTAATCCATATCTAATTTCTGTGCATGCGTGCATGACATTGAGTTAGCTTGGGATAAGTACCTAAGAATAAATAACCTCTTCTAAACTCACGGAAGCTTGCTGCTGATTTTTAAAAATTTGAATACCCACTTCACGAGTAAGAAAAGGCACACCTATTTCCGTACAAAACATACTGATTACAGGTGAGTAAGAAAGCAAATACATTCTGTCCATGACAGGATATGAAGGACTGATGATCTGAAAATGAACCCTGTTAAGTGCACTGAACTGAATTGTGTTGAGCTCTTCTCGAAGGATTGAAGTAATAGGACAATGGGACAGGGACCCATGGCTTAGAAACTGTTGAAGTTGTCAATTGAGACAAAGTTATTCTGTGCTCCTGTGATCTGTGCTTACCCGCTCAGCCTAGCAATTGTAAAGGGCCTGGAGACAGACATTTTCAGTTTGCACGTTCATTAGAAAAGTGACAAGATTGAAAGCAATGCTGGTTTACCCATTTGAGGTTCATGGGGGGGTAATATCCAACTGCATGTTCTGCCTAAATCTGCGAGTTTCTTGGCTGGAGAGTTAGGTTAAAATTGCCTTCCAAAATATCACCTTCACCATTGTCTGGTTGCACTGCCCTTTTCTGTGCTGACTCAGATAATCCAGGAACGTTCCAGGGCCAGATTCTCTGGCCGTTCACGCCAGTGGGATTCTCCGGTCCCACTGCTGTAAACGGAGATTTGGCTGAGTGCCAAATTCTCCGTCCTCTCTGGCAGCGGGGGCATGAACGGCGAGTGAATTCCGGCCCCAGTCCTTCGTCAGTCTGTTCTGTATTATCTCGGGTGGAGTGGATTGAGGAATAGACATGGCCCAAGTGCCTGAATGCTAAAGTCAGGCAAAATGAAACATGTTTTCCACTCCTGGTGAGCATCTTGCGATTCCTGCTAGAAGCTGCTTTATGGCATGTTGGGCGCGATGGAAACCGTGTGGCTTCACCCTCGTGGCTGACGTCCAGCCAACACTTGCGGCCTAGGCTTGTGTCGGGGGGGAAAAAGGTGTGCGAAAAGCCTAGAAATGAAGCCAAGAACCAACAGAAGGATTTGTTTTGCAAAGGGAAATCATAAGGTGGACAAGATAGCTCTCCCAAAATCCCCAAAAAAGTATTTGACATTGACACCATCAGGTAAGTCTGGCAAATGCTAATGAAGAAAGCCACAGTGTAATAATATTTGCAAATGTTCTGTAGTGGCTGGAACCAGTTCATCACAGAGTCATAGACATGTCCCTCCCGCTGTGGGAATGGTAACAGGCAGTTCAGTAAATTCAGCGGGCAATTTAAAGTTCTGTTTACCTCGCGCAAGAATTTCCGGTCTTGGGGCACACATGCAGTCTGTAAATCCCGCCGTTGGGCGGGATATATGATCACATGAGGCAGAGGAAAAATAGAAAACTGAGGGGGCCCAATAGAATCTTTAAACAGATTTTTTCCCCCCAAATAATAACATTCACTGCCAGTTAAGGAATTTTCAAACCCAAGCACATTTTTCATTTTAAGAAGTAAATTGGCATTCCAAGGTTACACAAAATTAATATTTTCCAAATTACTGATAAATAGTAAGTAACATTTGCATTACACACGTGTCAGGCATTTCCAACAAGAGAGAATTTAAGAACGTAAGAACTAGGAGCAGGAGTAGGCCATCTTGCCCCTCGAGCCTGCTCCGCCATTCAATAAGAACATGGCTGATTTTTTCATGGACTCAGCTCCACTTACCCGCCCGCTTACCATAACCCTTAATCCCCTTGCTGTTCACAAATTTATCTATCCTTGCCTTAAAAAACATTCAATGAGGTAGCCTCAACTGTTTCACTGGGCAGGGAATTCCGCCGATTCACAACTCTTTGGGTGAAGAAGTTCCTCCTCAACTCAGTCTTAAATCTTCTACCACCTATTTTGAGGCCATGCCCCCTAGTTCTAGTTTCCCACCAGTGGAAACAACCTCCCTGCTTCTATCTTATCTATTCCCTTCATAATCTCGTATGTTTCTACAAGATCTCCCCTCATTCTTCTGAATTCCAATGAGTATAGTTCAAGTCTACTCAGTGTCTCCTCATAAGCCAATCCTCTCAACTCCAGAACCAACCTAGTGAATCTCCTCTGCAATCTTTCCAGTACCAGTATATCATTTCTCAAGTAAGGAGACCAAAACTGTACACAGTACTCCAGGTGTGGCATCATCAGCACTTTATACAGTTGCAACAGAACCTCCCTGTTTTTAACCTCCATCCCTCTAACAATGAAGGACAAAATTCCATTTGCCTTCTTAATTACCTGCAAACCAACTTTGATTCATGCACAAGGACACCCAGGTCCCTCTGCACAGCAGCATGTTGCAATTTTTTACCATTTAAATGATAGTCCATTTTGCTGTTATTCCTACCAAAATGGATGACCTCACATTTACCAACATTGTACTCCATCTGCCAGACCCTTGCCCACTCACTTAGACTATTTATAGCCCTTTGCAGACTTTCAGCGTCCTCTGCACACTTTGCTCTGCCACTTATCGTAATGTCATCTGAGAATTTTGACTCACTACACTTGGTCCCCAACTCCAAATCATCTTTGTAAATTGTAAACAATTGTTGTCCCAACACTGATCGTTGAGGCACACCACCAGTCACTGATCGCCAACCGGAAGAACACTCATTTGCCCCCACTCTTTGCTTTCTGCTAGTTAACCAATCCTCTATCCATGCTAATACATTACCCGTAACACCGTGCACCTTTATCTTATGCAGCAGTCTTTGGTGTGGCACCTGTCAAATGGTTTCTGGAAATCCAGATACACCACATCCACAGGTTCCCCATTGTCTACCGCGCATGTAATGTTCTCAAAGAATTCCACCAAATTAGTTAAACATGACCTGCCCTTCATGAACCCATGCTGTGTTTTCCCAATGGGACAATTTATATCCAAATGTCTCGCTATTTATTCCTTCATGATAGATTCAAGCATTTTCCCTACTTCAGAAGTTAAGCTGTTCAAGGAAGCTATCGCAGATACATTTATGAACTCCACCTTAAGGCTGCCTTGACTAATCTAGTTTGACCAATCAACATGATAATTGCCGTAGCATTTTTACATGCATCCGTTATTTCTTTGTTTATTTCTCGCCCCACCATATTATTATTTGGTGGCCTATAGACTACACCTATCAGTGACTTTTTCTCCTTACTATTTCTGATTTCCACCCAAATGGATTCAACCTTTTTTTTCCACAGAACCTATATCATCTCTTACTACCGCGCTGATGTCATCCTTAAATATCAGAGCTACACCACCTTACCTTCCTGTCTGTCCTTCCCAACAGTCTGATACCCCTGGATAGTTAACTCCCACCCGTGACCATCCTGCAACCATGTCTCTGTAATGGCCACCAAATCATACTCTTTAGTGATGATTTGTGCCATCAACTCATTTACCTTGTTTCAAATGTTACGAGCATTCAGATAAAGTACCCTTATGCTAGTTTTTGTACCTTTTTTTGAGTCCTAACACCTGAGTTTTCCTTCCTTTTAACTTTTTTCCTGATTTTTAACCATCGCCCTTTGACATTCAATAGTATAACCATCGCTGAGTACCCCACCATCACTACCCCAGGGGTTACCACCATTGACCAGAAGTTGAACTGGACCAGCCATATAAATACTGTGGCTACAAGGGCAGATCAGAGGCTGGGAATTCCATGGCAAGTAACTCACCTCCTGACTCCCCAAATCTTGTCCACCATCTTTAAGGCACAAGATACAATGTGTGGAATATTCTTCATTTGTCAGGATGAGTATAACATCAACAACACTCAGAGGATTGTGGGGCTGGAGGAGATTATAGAGATAGGGAGGGGGCACGGCATTGGGGGGCCTGAAGTTGAGCATTTTAAAATCAAGACATTGTTTGGTTGGGAGCCAGCGTAGGTCAGTGAGGTCTTTGGTTTGTGTGGTGAATGGGACTTGGTGTGAGTTAAGACGGGCAACAGAGTAATGGATGACCTCAAGGTCACAGGCCGCCAGCGCACATGTAACCTTCAGAAATTTCCATGTAGTTGGAGCTGCCCTTTCATTCGAATTAGAAATACAAAAAGATCTCCATGGTATTGGTGTTTATTTATATAATTGTTGTTATTTAAGTCTAAACTATTTTGATGTAATTAAAGTACACTATTATTTTTTGTTTTGCCCCTCAAAGCAAATTAACCAAAAATGTATTATTTACTCAGCTTATTAAGAACTACTGAGATCATAAACACAAAGGCTGAAATATTTAGATACACAACCTAGAAACTTAACTTGGAAACTTCAAGTTCTACAACTCCACTTCTTCCTCCCTTCCAATGAATTGCGACTACTGCCAAATTCTCAGCTTCGATTTTGTTTACCACTTATCCAAAAGCAATTCAGTTCTATTTGACCTCCCACCACACCGTAACCACCTCTTTGCCGCTCCCTCCCAAAAGCATGCGATTCCAGGCTAGGTTAATCGGCAGTGGGGAGGAATGTGTTATGGACTGGATGGAATTGGAGCATTTTACACAACCGTTTGAGCCAGACAAGCTCCTGGTCTACATGTGTTTTCGATCACCATGATATAGAGCTAAGGACGCGTTTTTCATTTTAATTACATGCTTAAAGCAATATTGGTGTCCATCTGCATCAAGATCTCAACGTTCTTCAGTGATGCTCTGCAGTTTTCTATTAAAGATTCTGAATTGTGGGTCTAGTCAGAGTGCCTTATACAAGAGTTCCTGAATTTTGGACCGAAGGCCTGCTTCCAATGGGAATCCGCGTGAGCTCGAAGTTGGGCAGCAGTCTGCTGTCCACCATGATCCAGTACACATTCTTGCCCACATCTTGGTTCCCCCATCATGGCACGTTTGGCCACTGTGGTTCAGGAATAATTAATTGGTTGAAAAGCACTTCGGGATGTCCTGAAGACATGATTAAAGTACAAGATGGTGTGAATTCCCTCTTAAGGCTGCAATAACCCTGTGTCTGGTGCCATGTGCTTTACAGAGACACTGTTTATGTGTACATTTATATAATCATACTCTGTGTATTGATAGAATGCGATAGATGCTAGAACAGTTCTTTATTCCTACATGACAAACAATATATGTGACAGGACAAGATGAAGAAACTAAATTACAGGATGATAATTGGATTAAGTAATAGAAAAATGGCGGGCTCACTGAGGAGTATTCGGACCTGTATCACTGATTATCTGTATGGTTTGGGGTGCAGTTAGCACACCCTAGCTCTCAGTAATTTCACTCCAGTGGTGATCTTCTCAGGCTTGATCTATGTCAAATTCTAAACATGTAGCCCAAGTATTGTTTTGTACAAGTCAGCTGCAGTTTCTGGAATCATAGAATCCCTACATGGCAGAAGGAGGCCATTCAGCCCATTGAGTCTGCACTGACAACAATCCCACCCAGGCCCTATCCCCGTAACCCCACATATTTACCCTGCTCATCCCCCTGACACTAAGGGGCAATTTACCATGGCCAATCCACCTAAACTGCACATCTTTGGACGATATGTGTGAATATCTTTTACTTTTAAGGTGAATGTCGGCATCATTAGCTGAGCCGATGAGTTGGAGGTGGGACAGAACTTCCATCAAAGACCTCTATGAACTCAAAACTCATAGAGCAAAGTTTTCCAATAGAAGCAGGATGATTTCTCCAATAAACAGTGAGTGGAGACTCTGTATAAAAGCTGGGACTTGTGGTGTCACTTTATGCAGCCTTTTCCCTTTGCTGTTGCTAGGTGCGATGTAAAGTGACTTAGTGAGTTGTGTAATCAAGACTAAAGTGCCATCAGATGATGTGGTCTCAGCCAAGGCTGTGTCGGATATTCCTATTGGGGTTTTCTGGTGTCTTGGCTAACATCAATGCCTCAATCTGAACCAAAGTAAAAACTCATCAATAGAAAGTTCCCAATTGTGGGATCTTTCTGTGCACAGACAGACTGACACATTTGCTCACTACAATTCAAAAATAATTAATTGTTTGCAAAGTACTTCGGGATATCTGGAAGACATTTAAGTTCTATATAGTTCAAATTCTCTCTTCAGACTTCAATACGCCTGTGTGTGGTGCAGTGTGCATTACGGAGACTGTGTGCACATTTCTATAATCATACCGGTATAATGCTGTAACAGTTCTTCATTGTTACAAAACTGAAACACATTTGAGAGATTTACACACTTTTATAAATGAAGCTGTCCCATTCATCCCTTCCATCTTCCGTGTTAATTCAAATGAATAGGTCAAGTATTTTGGTTATTCCACCTCTATCGGCAGTGTCAGTGAGGACTGTGGAGAGAGAATGCTGGATCAGCCACAATGAATAGAGTGGTTTAACCAGTGCGCCCAGTGAGATTGTATGGATGGAAAGGCTGTACTGGGTCAATGAGTCCGCACACCATCAGTAGAATGGTTTAACCCATGCTCTTGGTGAGGCTGTATGGACAGGCTGTACTGGGCCAGTCAGTTGACCTGCCATCTGTAGAGTGGTTTGACCCATGCTCTGAATGAGGACTTCAGTGTCACAGATTTGGCAAACAATTTAAAGGTTGATTTTGCACAGTTGTTCTCTGCTTCTCCTTCACAGCAAGAATTCTGTTCTGTATCCAGTTATCACACGGCTGAATGCAGGTCAAAGAATCCACCCACAATGCGAAAGTAACACCTATTATCAAAGAGCACCTCTTCCTGCACAGACGAAGCAAGTTACCCTTCTTGTGTCAGTGAAATTTCCTGATGATTAATGTTGTGGAAAGGTTTGTGGGCAACAATCTCGGAGGGACTTCACTTGACCTCCTTATTCCCATCTAAAATAGGCTGTGGCAGGAGAAATGGGCTATTTGCACAACCCTCATTATAGGGGATGAGGGAGGGGTGAGAAAATCCATACAGTCGTCGCCGCATTAATAACATCACAATGATAGTAAGTGTCCAATATACTTTGGACTGAGAGGCTTTTCCAGAAATGTCATTTGTAATAAACATTTTGGGAAGAACATCTTCCCATAGAGGGGTAAATGTTGGGAATCATCTGCTGGGAAGGATAGGAAAGACACAATATCAGAGATGTCCCAGGTAGATTGGAACCGTCAAATATAATTTGGAGAATATTGTGCTAGGAGGATGTGTTTGATGGGCTAAATGAGCTTTATAGAATCCCTACAGTATAGAAGGAGGCCATTTGGCCCATCTAGTCTGTACCAACCACAATCCCACCCAGGTCCTACTCCCATAACCCTCATTTACCCTGCTAATCCCCCTGACACCAAGGGGCAATTTAGCATGGCCAATCAACCTAACCGCACATCTTTGGACTGTGGGAGGAAACCAGAGCACTCGGAGGAAACCCGTGCAGACACGGGAAGAAAGTGCCAGCTCCACACATTCAGTGACCCGAGGCTGGAATTGAACCTGGGTCCCTGCAGTGCTAACCACTGCACCACCATGTCGCCCCCAAATATCACATTATCTCTGATTGTGCTATGCTTGGAGATAACCCTGTATTTGGAGGAGGGCTGGTCTATTTTCTGTATTGGTGGAAGAATTTTACTGCTCCTTCACCAGTAATGATGTGGAGATGCCGGCGTTGGACTGGGGTAAACACAGTAAGAAGTCTCACAACACCAGGTTAAAGTCCAACAGGTTTATTTGGTAGCAAATACCATAAGCTTTCGGAGCACAGCTCCTTCGTCAGATGGAGTGGATATGTTTACAGATATCCACTCCATCTGACGAAGGGGCTGTGCTCCGAAAGCTTATGGTATTTGCTACCAAATAAACCTGTTGGACTTTAACCTGGTGTTGTGAGACTTCTTACTGCCTTCACCAGTAAGGCATGGCACTTTCTGTCAGAATGGAATACTGGTCAGCAAAGTCAATAATACATTCCACTATCGGGAAAAATGGATCTTTAGGACTGATATACAGGGACCTAAGAATTAGGAACACGAGTAGACTATTTGGTTCCGCAAACCTGCTCCACCATCATGGCTGATCTGATCTGATTATGGCCTCAACTCCACTTTCATGTTTGCCCCCACGTTAACCTTGACTCCATTGCTGATCAAAAGTGCTGTATAACTAAAGTCATTTATTTCCTGAAAATATTGCCTATTGTTCGTACTCTAAAGCTTAAACTTCATCATGTTGGAAGGACAGTTAGAGGACATTTAATATTAGAAGCTGGTGATGTTTACTGTCATAAGTGCCATGCAGTCAGACAAGATTTCACATTGTGAATGGGTGAAGGGTCTTGTCTTGTGTCCCATGCTCGAGTACAGCAGGTCCATGGATAGAACAACTCGTAAAATAATTCATTAAGAGAGATATTGCCCTTCTATTTATATAATCTGGGCTTCAATTTGATGTCAGTTCTATATTTAAAACTGCCAGATAACATTTTATTACTTGTCCTGTTATTCATGTGATAGTGTTAGATACAGTGATAACATGCCATTTGCTGAAGGTTATGAGAGGCCTGGCTGATATCAGTAACACTTCACATCCTGTTTATTAAAAAACCTTATGGAAGAGCCAAAGCCAAGAGCCTAGGGCATCATGAAAGTCGAAAAGGGTGGGAGGAGAGAAGATAAATATGCCAAACTTCTTGGAACACAATGCCAAATCTCTAGAATGTATGACATTGCCCATGTATGTGGGCAGTGCCTTGATGTTCAGTCAGGTACTTTCCCCACTTGCCCCCCCCCACCCCCCCACCCCACCCGACTGCTCTCCAGTTATTCAACCTCTTGGTTTTTCTTGCTTTATTTCCCTCTGGAATTTGATGGGAATATTCCCATCTTGAGATCATCCAACAATAGATACTCTCAACTCTTTATTGATGCACCAGACGGACATTCACTTATCAATGAAAGATCAAAGTAATAAGGTAGAATTTCCATTTTGGGTGCAATCAGGAAGTTGTAGGCAGAATGTGTTTGAAATTGTGTTGGTTAGTTTACAGGCTTCAAATCACCGCATTCGCAGAGCCTACCTGAACCAGAACTATTTGCAGAATCTTATCATTTCAATGTGAAGGGCATGGATGGACTTGTGATGAACTGAATCTCAAACAAGCATAAAAGATGCATAAAACACACATGCAAATGGCTTTCGGTGTAACTCATGTTTTAAATTCCTCAATTGTTTGTACTGCCATGGCGAATACCACCAAGAATTATATTCAGATAACCTGAGATACTTTCTAGTTGGGCAGAGCACTCTTGCAATTTCGGGAACTAAGTATCCATGGTGTGTTATTGAATCGTTTTCACAGCATTGTGTTTGAGATGGGCTTCCTTGATCTAACTCAAGCCAAAGTCACCAAGATCATAAAGCAACCATCTGCGGATAAATCTCTGAGTGCCAATGACATTTAGGGCGGCACAGTGGTTAGCACTGCTGCCTCACAGTGCCAGGACCCAGGTTCAATTCTGGCCTTGGGTCACTGGCTGTGTGGAGTTTGCACATTCTCCCTGTGTCTGCGTGGGTTTCCTCCAGGTGCTTCGGTTTCCTCCCACAGTCCAAAGATGTGCCGGTTAAGTTGATTAGCCATGCTAGATTGACCCTAGTGTCGGGAATTAGCAGGGTAAATATGTGAGGTTATGGGAATAGGGCCTGGGTGGGATTGTGGTTGGTTCAGATTCGATGGGCCGAATGGCTTTCTGCATTGCAGAGATTCTATGATTCTACATTCCACCTGAGATATTCAAGTATACTAGGAAATTCATGATCCTCTTCTGTTCAATCTGGAACCAGGCCATTGTGCCCCACGATTATTCAGATGCTTTTATAACTTGCAAGTCCATCTATGATAATTGTCAAGACATTTCACTTCTCTCCACAGTGGGAAAAATTCTTGAAAGGATTATTCCCAATAGGATTCGGTGTACCTGGGATCACAGGGTGACCTTTGTTCTGGATGAGGGACAATCAACATGATTCTTTGCTGTGCATTAAAAATCACATGGATAGAAAAGGACCTCTCCACGGTGTTTATTGATCTGACCAAGGCCTTCAACAACATGAACCAGGAAAACCTATAGAAGATGCTGTACCGGTATGGCTGCCTTGAAAAATTGATCAGAATCATCAGTTTATTTCATAATGGCTAGTGTGATTCAGAATGTTGCCTCATCAGATGCCTCTTCTGCCACCAATGGCACCTACCAAGGCTGCATAATTTTATGCTCCAGTTCTGCTTGACGTCTACTTTTCAGCCATGCTCTTGTATACACTCAAAGATCTCAACATTGGAGTACACATTCAGTTCAGGACAGATGGCCACCTCTTCAATCAGCTTCAAGACTTGCAAAAAGACCACAGAATAGCTACTAAGTGAACTCTTATTTGCCAACAACCGTGCTTTCACAGTGCACATTCTGGAGAACATCCAGTTACTTGTTTGTTCACTTATTCCAAGGCTCTGAATGCTTCAGGCTTACAATAATTCCAACCTCTCCCTGGGGACAAAACTCGAAGACCATGTTGTCAAAATGAGCCATACACCCCTCAAGTCAGTTCAAACATTTGACTATCTTGGGAGTATCCTCTCCAACAACGCCACATTGGATGACAAAATTGCCATTGCCTTGCAAAAGCAAACTCAGCATTTGGAAGTCTCGCCAGGAAGCTTTGGAACAAGCATGGAACGTGTCTCAAAACAAGATGAAAGTTTATTGCGCAATGGTTCCCACATCATTTCTTCATAGCTGTGAGTTATGAAGAGGCTACAGGCCTGGCATAAAGTAACTAGATGTATTCCACCTTCGCTGCTATTTGCAGCATCAATTGGCAGAACAAAATCCCTAACATTGAAGTTCATGCAAAGTATTGCACACGTGGTATTAAACCCCGCTTTGTAAGGTTGACCATATGGTTTGCATGGAGCATTCCCACGTACCAAAGACAATATTCTACAGCCAGCAGACCACAGGAACCCACGCTATAGTATCTCCCAAACTCCGATACAAAGACATTCTGAAAGCCAGTCTCTGAGCCTATAATTTGAACCCCAGTACTATCGGCAAAACCGATGCTCAACAGATCCAAATGGAGAAATCACTTGACGTCTAACGGTCTTGAGTAATCTCAATATTTGAGGAGCACAGAGTCAACAGGACAAGCAAACAAACTGCAAAGACAGTGCCTTCACCGACCCTGTGACAGTGTCTTCATACGTAATAGTTGCAATCAGATCTGCAAAGCAATATTTGAATTAACGCCACATATGAGATGACTGCAAACTAGCCCATAAAGACCTGGTCACCTCTGAGTATAACGGACAACACAGATCATTGTTTATTGCTATCCTGTATCCTGATCATCCGGAGATGGAATGTACGCCCCAAGATATCCTTTGGGACCCCACAGAAATCCCAGTGCACTGGTTTCTATGGAAATTTTCTGGGAAGTTTGGACTTCTAATGTCCAATTCCCCTGCTCCCTGGCACCCTCTGCAAAAGTCTCCGGACGGGCTTCTTCAAGCCTTTGGCCAACAGCAGGATCTTCCCACCGACGCGACCCCTTACCAACGTGAGCCTCTGCCCCAGGTTTTCCAGTGGTGGGGTGGGTGCAATGGGAAATCCCTTTGTCAGGTGGGACAAAAAGAACCTGCCAATGGTGGGCTGCCTCCTGCTGCTGAGAAATACGCCACGGAGAGCCCGAAAATCCCATCGTCTGATGGGATTTCATCTGGTACTGATGTAATAACCTGGCTGGTTATCCTGGAAATGTTAGGTAGAAAAAACTCCTGGATGGCCGTACAACTAACCCTTGACTAAACACCTCACCTCCCCCCCCCCTCCCATCCGCCAAGCACCTGACTAAATCCCAACCTGACTACCCACCTACCAAATCTACCACCTTACCCTTTCACTCATTCATCCATTAACGTTCACTCTGGACATAGAAAGCTACAGAATGGCAGCTGGAGCCATAAAAAGGGGATATGTCATGTCTCTTCTCACTTCAGTGCTGCACCAGACTTTGCTGGGAAAGTTGTGATCAGAAGACCTGACAAGAAATGCAGAGCAATGTTTGGGAGTGGGGAGGGGGAGAGGGGGGGAGGGGGGGGGGGGGGGGGGTGGGGAGGCGTTGGTGGTGGTGGAGTGGAAGGTTGGAGGCCGGGGGTGGAGTTTGAGTAAAGTGGCAATCCTATGATTATTGTGGCTCTGTGGAACATTTGGGGGCTAATTATTATTCACTGCACTCATTATTCTTAATTGAGGAGAATTGTGGGTAGAAAGGAATGATTGAAGTTCTGTTCTGGACTTAGGGATGATGTGTGGATTGGAATACATAGCTTTATCAGTCATGTTTAAATTCTGATTAAACATAGTTTGGATTACTTTACCACTCCTTTGTTTAATGTGTGAAGAAATATCGTCTGTGTGTTCTTTGACGTTTATTTACTCGTGTCACAAGTAGGCTTACATTAACACTGCAATTAAGTTACTATGAAATTTCCCTAGTCGCCACACTGTGGCGGCTGTTCAGATACACCAAGGGAGAATTTAGCATGGACAATGCACCTAACCAGCACGTCCTTAGACTGTGGGAGGAAACTGGAGCACCCAGAGGAAATCCACGGTGCAAGCTCCACATAAACAGTCACCCAAGCCAGGAATCGAACCCAGGTCACTGGCACTGTGAGGCAGCACTGCTAATCACTGTGCCACCATGTGATAAATTTAATTAAACTGAAGACAGTAAATCATCAAAAAGCGTTTGATTCAAAAGTTGGCATTTGAAGTGGTGATGGGCAACTTTAAGACAGATTACCAGAGAACAACATGAATAGAAATTTGCATTTGAAGATAAGTTGAAGATTAGCTATTGTATTTGTTTATTTTCATCCAAAATTAGTCGCCATAAAGATAGCATGAAAGATCTTTATATCCTGGGAAAAGGCACTTCCAAAAACAGTTAGGAACAATACGGTTTACAGATAAAAGAGAAAAAAACATATTTGAGGAAATATTAAATGTGGTGTGGGTAGAGAGTAGTCATGTGATGTCCTGAAGAAAGTGCTGGGTTTAGAGAGAGCCACGACAGAAGCAAAGTGAGCTCTGGGAACCTTCAGAAATGTGCTTGTTTTTTCCAGAACAAACCTTGGACTTTCCTTTTCAACTGAGAGAGGGAGAAGCCTTGTGGAATGCCTCCCCTATAGCAACAGTGAATGTCCATTGGTAATACTGGAATTTTTATAGATTAATAATCCATAGGGATAGTTGCCTGAAAAAGGGTGAGTTTAACTGAGCAGAAATATTTTGGGAAATGGTTGCAGGACTACTTTTAACTGTGTAAGTGTAATCTTGTATGTTTAAATTTTCTTGCCTCTTTGTTAATAAATGTTTTAATTTAATATGTAAAATCTCCACAGTGATATTGGAAATCTTGCTCCTGACTTCAGTGCATATATCTTCTTGTAATAAAATAATAAATTGCAAATTGTAGTGATAGTGTGATCAAGTTTCCCTTTGGGACTCGGTCAACCCAGCAATTACCACCTGCTATATCATAACAAGTGAAGGCAAGTTGGAATTTGTTTATAAGAGTTTGGATGTCCAGGGAGAAATAAGGTCAGTTGAGTCACTTGGTCTGTTTATTGTATTGGTGCCAATAGGACAAACACAGTTGGATCAAAGCAAAGTTCAAAGCAGATTTGAAATAAAAACAAGTGCTGGAAAAACACAGCAGATCCGGCAGCATCTGTGGGGAGGGAAGCTGAGTTAATGTTTTGAGTCCAATATAACTCTTCTTTGGAACTGGGAGCAAATTTGCCAACATTCTCTGCTTGAGACCACAGTTGGGCATTAATTCAGAATGTAAGGAGAGCTTCAAGGACAGTTTATGCCCAGTTGAAACCTGAACAGGTCACAGCCATTATCAAATTGGTTTTCAGGAAACTCTACTTGCACTTAATCGGATAGCTGGAGTTTTGAGCCCTAAATTGACAGGAAACTTAAACTTTCACCAGCGTCTGTGTTGCTGAATAACTGGTGACAACAACTCTGTGGGACCTGTTGATGCAATTAAGTTGAGTGCACAGTACAGAAGCAGGCCATTTGATCGACTGGTCTATACTAGTGCTTTCTGCTCCACATCAACCTCCAACCACCCTACTCGATGTAATGTTATCAGCGTAATCTTCTATTCCCATCTGCCTTCAGTTTATCCTGCTAACCTTTAGTTTGCCTCAACCAATCCATGCAGTCACAAGTTTCATATTCTCAATATCTCTGGCTAAAGAAGTTTCTCCAGAATTCCTTATTGGATTTATGAGTGGCTAGCTTATACTTGTAGCCTGCAGCTTTGGTCTCCAGAAACATCTCTACATCTACCCTATCAACCCCCTTCATAATTTTAAAGATCTTTCTCAAGCCACCCCTAAGCCCCCTTACTATACTCCTTGTACATCTATGACTGTGTGGCCAAATTCCCCTCCAACTCGATTTTCAAGTTTGCTGATGACACCACAATAGTGGGTCGGATCTCAAACAATGACAAGACGGAGTACATGAAAGAAGTAGAGGATCTGGTGAACTGGTGCGATGACAATCTCTCCCTCAGTGTTAACAAAACGAAAGGGATGGTCATCAACTTCAGGAAGAGTAGTGGAGGACATGGTCCTGTCTACATCAATGGGGGCAAAGAAGAAATGGTCGAGAGCTTCAAGTTTTTAGGTCTCTAGATCACCAACAACCTGTCCTGGTCCCTCCATGCCCACACTATAGTTAAGAAAGCCGACCAATGACTGTACCTTCTCAGAAGACTAAGGAAATTTGGCATATTGCTACGACTCTGACCAACCTTTACAGATGCACCATAGAAAGCATTCTTCTTGTATTGCAGCTTGGTATGGCTCCTGCTCTGCTCCCCCTAAAAGTATACATTTTTAATATATAGTACGCTACTTTTTTAACCACAAGAAACTACAAAGGGTCATGAACAACACCCAGTCCATCGCGCAAACCAGCCTCCCACTCATTGACACTGTCTGCACTTCCTGCTGCCTTGGAAAAGCAGGCAGTATAATCAAGGACCCCATAATCTCTTCCACCTTCTTCCCTCAGGAAAAGTACAAAAGTCTGAGGACACGTACCAACCGACTGAAGAACAGCCAGTTCCCTGCTGCCATCAGACTTTTGATTGGACCTACCTCGCATTGTTGATTTTTCTCTGACTGTAACATTGCATTCTGCACTCACTCCTTTCCTTCTCTATGAACAATATGCTAATATTTCACCCAAAAGACAAGCGTGCAAGAAACAATACTTTTCACTGTATACGAATACATGTGACAATAAATCAAATCGGATTCTATTTTCGAGAGAAAAGAGCCCCAACCAATTCCATCATTTCTGATCATCCTAACCTCTCTATCATGGTATCATGCCTGTAATTCTTTTTTTACATTTATATGTTAAATAAAGCGGTCGAAATGCAAAGTTGGTCTCTCTCCAGAATCATAGAATCTCGACAGTGCAGATGTAAGCATATTTGCATGAATGATATTACCATCAATGAACTGCCCCCACCATCAACATCTTGTGAGTTACCATTGATCAGAAAATGATCTAAGTCATCCATTTAAACACTGTGTCTTTGAGAGAAGCTCAGTGATTGTCAATTCTGCAGTGAGTAATTCAACTCCTGTCCACTGTCTGCAACGGCACAAGTCTGAAGGAGAGTGCCCACTTGCTCGGATGGGTGTTTTACTGCTGTACTTGGTTTCATATCATCCGGTTGACTTCAATAACCTGTGATACTGTTGCCATTACTTGTCCCTACTTCAGTAGAATTGTCCAGTTGGACCTCCTAAGAAATTTATCCTTATTTCTAAATTGATTTCACAAAAAAATGTTTGTTATAATATTAAAATCAGTTTACACTGCTCACAAAAAGCAACATTAAACTGAACTGAAGGTTGTGAGCTTAGTCATGAAACTAACTGAGCCAACACATTCGGACAAAATGGCGTGTCTAAGGTCCGAGGCACTGTGGCTAAGTAGCCACATATATGTGACTTTGGCATGTGTGAAAAATCATTTATCTCTAATACTAAAACAATGCCAAATTAAATTATGCTGTTCAATATCACATTTGCAATCTACAATCCATAATAGTATATTATAATTATTTTGTTTTAGTCTTTGCGCACAGTTTTTAGAAATCGTCTGCAGTAGGTACATGTGATGGCTTCAGTCAGGCAAATGAGGTTGGCCTGCCAGAGTATGAACTCCCTGATTGGGCCATCAATTAGGACTCAATCAGGGAGCCTCATGTTCCCTATTTCAAGCAGGTGTGTCAGTCTCTCTGCCTGCTGAAGTAGGAAGCACACGGAGAGCACCCTGTTGTATAGTATGTCTTGTAAATAAAGGAACTTTGGTGACAGGACCTTCGTCTCCCTGGATTTATTACAGTACAATTTTCAAATTACCTGAAAATTAAGTGGAACACTTTAGGGGTGTTTATGTAACCCTAAAGCTCTGGGGAACCCTGTTTGAAAAACGCTAGATTGGAGTTTTAAGATTTATTGGAGAACACGGGGAGACTGATAACTTATTATGTAATTATTATTAATAATAACAGCTGATACTTGATAATGCATATTGCAATAAGTATATGAAGGCATGGTGAAATAGCATAATAGATTTACAATGTTGATAGCGGGGAATGGGAGGTTGCAGCTCACCGGGTTGACTGAACAATCTGGGCTATTTTCTCAAGAAATGATAAGAGGTCTTTAAAAGTATGAAGAGGTTCAATAGGGAAAGGCTTAGAGAAGGTACTTTTACTTGTGGGGGAAGTTTAAGATGAAGGAATCTTAAATGTCAGGTAGTCCGGGTTCAAATCCTGCCACAGCAGATGGTGGAATTTGAATTCAATAAAAGAAATCTGGAATTAAGAAACTACATTGTCGATTGTCTGAAAAACACATCTGGTTCACTAATGTCCTTTAGGGAAGGAAATCTGTTGTCCTTACCCGGTCTGGCCTACTTGTGACTCCAGAGTCACAGCAATGTGGTTGGCTCTCACCTGCCCTCGGGCAACTAGGGATGGGCAATAAATGCTGGCCAGACAGCGATGCCCATGTCCCATAAATGAATAAAGAAAAAATCAAATTTAGGAGAAACCTCTTTAGCCAGAAAGTCATGGGAATGTGGAATTTATCATCAAGTGGAGTGATTGAGGGGAATAGCATTGGTATATTTCAGGTGAAGTTAGATAAGTAAATGAGGGAGAAAGGAATAGAAGGATATGTTGATTGGGCTAGATGAAGTACTGCAACAGGAGGCTCATATGGAATACAAACACAGGTGCTGGTCATTTGAGCCAAGTGGCCTTTTTCTGTGCTGTAAATTGTATAGGATCCCACATAAAACATTTAACGGAGAACAAAAAGTGATTGACAACTGATGGAGGAGACACAGTGACTGATCTGGCGGCACGGTAGCACAGTGGTTAGCACTGCTGCTTCACAGCTCCAGGGACCTGGGTTCGATTCCCGGCTTGGGTCACTGTCTGTGTGGAGTTTGCACATTCTCCTCGTGTCTGCATGGGTTTCCTCCGGGTGCTCCGGTTTCCTCCCACAGTCCAAAGATGTGCGGGTTAGGTTGATTGGCCATGCTAAAAATTGCCCTTAGTGTCCTGAGATGAGTAGGTTAGAGGGATTAGTGGATAAATATGTAGGGATATGGGGGTAGGGCCTGGGTGGGATTGTGGTTGGTGCAGACTCGATGGGCCGAATGGCCTCTTTCTGTACTGTAGGATTTCTTCTATCTTCCACTGCTTAATTGTGCATTTGTGTGATTTTATACAATAGTTTGTCACATGTATGTGGCTACTTAGCCACAGTGCCTCGGACCTTAGACATGCCATTTTGTCCGAATGTGTTGGCTCAGTTAGTTTCATGACTAAGCTCACGATCTTTTTCATTTTGCTGAGATCGATCAAGAACAAAATTAAACATTCCCTTTCTTCTAACCAGTGTTTTCCAGTCAAGAACCAGCTCATTTAAATATTTAGATTTAGATCCTTGTCGCATGCAGTGTGGTGCTTCCATGTGACAAGGGCATCAATGGCTTAACATCCGCAAAATCAAATGTCACACAGCATTCCACATGCAGCAAGACATGGACCACGTTCAGGCTTGGTCTGATTTGTGGCAAGTAACATTTACGCCACACAAGTGCCACACAACAACCACCTCCAGGTCCAACAGAAAAGATTCCAACCATCACCCCTTGACATTCAATGGTATTATTGCCTCTTAATTCCTCACCACCAAAATCCTAGGCATTACCATTGACCAGAAACGTAACTGCACCAGCCATATAAATACTGTGGCTACAAAAGTAGCTAAAAGGTCAGAAATTCTGAGGTGAGTAACTCCCCTCCCCTCCTCTCTTTCCCCAAAGCCTGTCCAGCATCTGCAAGGCACAAGTTAGGAGTGCGATGGAATACTCTTCACTTGCCTGGATGAGTGCAGCTCCAAAAACACTCAAGAAACTTAACATGATCCAGGACAAAACAGCCATCTTGATTGGCAGCTCATTCATCTACATAAATGTTCCCGCCCTCCATCGACACACAAGGTGGGATTTTATGGCCTCACTTGGGTGAGACCGGAAATCCCCCCCCTCCACCCCGAGGTCAATGGAGATTTCCATTGTCGGACACTTGCCCGCTCCAATCCTGGGTGGGCATGGTGGTAGAGTTCCGTATGCAGTGTCAGCAGTGTGCACCATCTCCACTGTAGCAACTTGTCAAACCTCCTTCGAAACATGTAACTTCTACCATCTAGAAGGACCAGGGCAATAGATGCATAGGAACGCCACCACTTGCAAGTTTCCTTCCAAACCACACACCATCTTGACTTGGAAATATATTGCTATTCCTTCACTGTTGTTGGGTGAAAATCCTGAAATTCATTCCTAACAGCACTGTGGATGTAACCACATCACATGGACTGAGCGGTTCAAGAAGGTGTCTTCAGGGCAATTAGGGATGGGTGACAAATGTTGGCCTAGCCAGTGACGCCCATGTCCTGTGAAGAGATAATTAACAACAGAGGATAAACAAGACATCCTAGAAAGTCCCAGCAGGATGTTGATGTTTCTCGGGTGTGTTCTTTTCATCAGAACTGAAAGATAAATTTACCTTTTAGTAAGAAAAAATTGTGGAAGAAGAGAGATGGGTGACAGAATTAGAGACACAGGCCGAGT
Source organism: Mustelus asterias (assembly GCF_964213995.1). Classification (NCBI taxonomy): domain Eukaryota; kingdom Metazoa; phylum Chordata; class Chondrichthyes; order Carcharhiniformes; family Triakidae; genus Mustelus; species Mustelus asterias. The sequence continues at coordinate 62,264,564 of NC_135808.1, forward strand.
TTAATGGGCCCTTCTTTTATCTGACAATATAAAAGCTTTCTCTCTCTGACCTTTGTGTGACCACCGCAGTACCAAAAGTGTTGACGTACTTTAAAGCCACACATGCAGAGTTTATTACAGAGGCTGAATCAGTTTGAGGAAGACGCCTGGTGTGTGCTGGAAGAACTGCTCTTTATGGAGTTCAAGAATCATCTTTCCTCATAACCTGCATCCAAAATACCAAAATGTCTGCTGCTCCCGTGGCAACTGGAGGCTAAATTACATATATACACACATAGCTTTGGTGCTGACCATGTTACCATAACGATAACACCGTGGAGTAACATGATTTGATTTATTCACACCCTTCTGCCCCGCCCGACAGCCCCCCCCCCCCCCCCCCCCCCCCCGCTCCACAACCCCCGCCAACCATTGTGTTGCCTTCTTGTTCTGATAAGTAACTGAATGGTTATGTTGCACCCTCTGCATTTCTTCCCCCAAGCTGGTGGCCTCTAAGTCTTCATCCCAGGTTCCATTCTGACTTTCTGTTAATGGTTATATATTCATTGATAATCATTCCTATTCATTGACCGAATAGAAAAATGACTACAACCTTTTCCTTTCAATTTTCTGCATAGTTTTTCACCCCTCCTCCTGAATGCATGGGCTGCATGTTGGCATATGGTTCCATTGGCACAAGGCACCCTCTTGGCACTGATTTGGTCACTTCGGCACAGTGGCACAGCTGTTAGCACTGCTGCCTCACAGCGCCAGGGACCCGGGCTCGATTACCAGCTTGGGTCACTGTGCAGAGTCTGCACGTTCTCCCCATGTCTGCGAGGGTTTCCTCTGGGTGCTCCAGTTTCCTCCCACAGTCCGAAAGACGTGCTGGTTAGGTGGTATTGGCCATGCTAAATTCTCCCTCGGTGTACCCGAACAGGCGCCGGAGTGTGGTGACTAGTGGATTTTCACAGTAACTTAATTGCAGTGTTAACGTAAGCCTACTTGCGATACTAACAAATAAAAAACTTTTTGGTCAGTTATTTGACCACAGTGGCAGTTTTGTTTTGCAGAGCCACCAGCACATTGATGCTGTGGATTTGAGCAGAATGAATTGCCCACAGATAACTGTACACTCTCCATTCCTGACTCTGTGAAAGTAAATACTGCTGACAGCAATTAAAGAGAAGAGTCCCAACTTCTGGCTCTTCCCGCTACAGAAATATTTTGAACTGAAGTATATCAGTAGATTATACAAGACAGAGACCACTGGACTTGTATCTACTATAGGTTGTGCTGGGTTCCAGAGCACACTAGTCCTGGGCCCAGCGGCGGGACAGAACTTTTAATAATCATTTATGATGGCCCTTGCTGCTACATATACTGATTGGAAAGAGTGACTTTCATCTGAATAAATTTTGCACATGCTGGTCCCTTATGGGACAAGAAAAGAGAAAACAAAAGGTTAGGCACTGGACCTTGATGTGGCGCGTGTGTGCGTGTGTACATGCGCATGTGTGTGTGTGCGCGCGTGCATGCTGGTTAGTTGGCCATGCTAAATTCTCCCTCACTGTACCCGAACAGGTGCCGGAATGTGGTGATTTTCACAGTAACTTCATTGCAGTGTTAACGTAAGCCATACTTGTGACTAAACTTTAAATAAATAAAGTTTTCCTTCGGGTCAGAGCTGGTGCTGGAATAATGGTCAAGAGTTTAACTCATCAGTAAGGGTATAACTGGAAGGATTCACATCCATTTGCTCTTATATTTTGCTGTGGGACTTGCCTAATCCATATCACCTTTTTCAGAGTGGAAGCCTGCAGTGAGCCTGGCTGTCGTCAACTGTGCAAACCCGAAGAATGCGGATGTCTGTCGAAGGTTTGAAGTGTCCAAGTACCCAACAATGAAGGTATGGGGTGTTGGTGCTTTGGTTCCCAAGAAAATGCACAAGGGATAGGTTTAGTCCAGTTCCAGAAGTTAAAGTGCTCTGCTAGGATCTGAGAGAGCTTTTAAATAAAGTGGCATTTTTCAAATTCACCCGTAAACCCTGCATTAAACCGGAACTAAGCCTGCCGAGTGTGAATTGAACCACAAGTTCAGTCAGTTTTGATTGATACTGCAAGGGCTGTCCTCATCTGTGTGCAGTGGCCGAGTGCTTTCTGTCTAGTGAAAGAGACAAGGCATAATGGATTGAACTTGTTTCTCAGGGACCCTGCAGGCACTGAAATGCTGCTTGGGATGGGTGGAGCCAGTATGTGTGCGGGTTAGACACTTGCTCCTCTATATCAGAATTCGTTCAAATGGGGAGGTAATGTGCATGCAGGAGAGTGTCATCTTCACAGAAGCAGAAAATCAAGGCTGTACTTGGGATCCCTCCCTGCTAAAGTGGCAGTGAAAGAGTTTTCAAAACTGCAAACGCATGTTTCACACAGCATACAGGAGGATCAGTGTAGCTCATTGGTTGAGGACAAGCACTTCAATCCAGTTCAGCAGGTTACATTTCACAGAGGCTGTTAGAACTGTGCCGGGCCATCATTGCTCAGCAGAAGCTGGATTATGGGTGCAAAAGTATAGCTCATGATTAACTTTGCTAAATGATGCCCAGTTAATCTTTTAAGAGTTACTGTGAAATTCCCCCAATCGCCACACTCTGGCATCTGTTCGAGTACATTGAGGGAGAATTATTTAGCATGGCCAATGCATCTATCAGCATGTTTTTCGGACTGTGGGAGGAAACCAGAGCACCCGGAGGAAACCCATGCAGACACGGGGAGAATGTGCAAACTCCACACAGACAGTGACCCGAGCCGGGAATCAAACCTGGGCCCCTGGCTGTGAGGTAGCAGTGCTAACCACTGTGCCGCAGTGCTAACCACTGTGCCACCGTGCTGCCCACCGTGCTTCTGTGCTCTTCCCCCCGACAATTGATAACTTGGCTTTGGGTTGGATACCAGCTGCTTTGCTCTGTTACTTAAATCCAGCTGAGTAATGAACAATTGTTTGGACGGCTTCAGCAAAATGCCCCTGTTGAGCTGGAATGAGAATTTGGCTGCAGCTCAGGAGTTTCACTGAGCCTCTCTGCTCTCAGTGAAATGTGTATTTGCAGATTTCAAAATTGGCAGCACAGTTTAGTGTTGGGAAAAACATGAACATTGCCAATATTTAACCGAGTATTAACTTAGCAGTGAAAGGTCAGGGATAAAGTCAGGTGTACCTCAGATCACTGGAGCCAACCCTAATTTGATGAAGCTTTTAACTGTGCAATTAGGCATAAATTGAGGTTTGCCAATTACAGTACCTACTAATTGGATTTTACACAATAATTTTATAAAAGTGCACACCATTCACATGCTCCCATTCAGACCCTAATGTTTCATCTCATTACTTCCTGCCTTATTGATCGATTAGCTCAGCTTGTCAACTCTGTTTGCAACTGGCTGTTTATTCAACAGGTCAATGCACCTAGTGTCCATTAAAGAGAGTTTGCATGCGTTCTGTTTTTGTGTGTTCATTAGGTTCTCATTCTCAGCCTACGCTGCTGGCAAGCCGCAGTGTGAAAAAGAGAGCCAAATGGTGTAAGTCTCTCCCCACCAATGTACGGTTCCTCCATCAGCATGCCCTCAGCTGTGCCTCCTCTTGGTAACTGGTTGCCTCATGGCTCCAGACTAAAGCTTTAGAGGAACTAAGAGGAAGTTTGGCCCTAAGGCATGCAGAGTGCAGGCCCATTGGCATGTGGACAAACGCTGGCGCTCTTGGACCAAACTCTCAGCCATGCTCCGCTGCCTTGTGGCTGCCTCGGAAGGGTTAAGGGGATAAATCCTGACAAAAAATTTGGAGTGAGCACAAGGATGGATTGATGTCTAAATATGTCACCATAGATTTGGCAACTCCTGCAACCAGGCCGCTGTCAAACGTGTGCTTTGCATTCCTCTGGACTCAACCAAGGATATCGCAAGACAAGCCTGAGGTTTGGGCAGCTCAGGATCTCCATAAACTTGCCCAGACTTCTGCTCTGGCAAGGACACTCCAGTTTCACTGTTGAGCAATAACACAACAGGAGAGACAACAGTTATGAGCCGAACTCAATTGGCGAACTGGCTCTTCCTGCTGTCTCCGATTAACACGCTACAAATCTCAGCATTAAAATTAATGCTTGAGCAAAGCTCATTTGGAAAAGAGAACACCAAATTTTTAGCACATTTGAACATAAGAGCGTAAGAAATAGGAGCAGAACTAAGCCATACACAAGCCTGCTTCGCCAATTAATGAGATCACGGCTGATCTGATTGTGGCTTCAACTCCACTTGTTCCCATAACATTTGACTCCGCTATAGTTCAAGAATCTGTTTATCTCACGTTTAATGGCTTCAGTGATCCAATGAATTGCAAAGATAAACACCCATATGAGAGGAAATTCCTCCCCTTCTCTATCCTAAGTGGGTTACCCCTTATTCTGAAACCGTGCCCCCTGTTCTACATTTCTCCACAATATCTCTCAGCATCTACCCTGTCAAGCCCACTCAGAATACATTTTCCATAAGATCACCTCTCATTCTTCTACACACAAATGAGTACACAGCCGGAGTGGGAATGGAGGGATACAAAAGAATGGTCTAGTTTGGACCAGGGAGCGGCGCGGGCTTGGAGGGCCGAAGGGCCTGTTCCTGTGCTGTATTGTTCTTTGTTCTAACTTATTCATCCATTATAAGGCAGCCTCTTTATCACAAAAGTCAGCCAAATGAGCCTTCTCTGAACTGTCTCCAAAGGAAATATATCTCTCAAGTAAGGAGAGCTGAACTGTGCACAGTACACTAGGTGTGGTCTCACCAATATTCTTTACAGTTGCACTTGCTCACCGTTGTGAGTTTTATGCACAAAGACATCTAGTTCCCTCTGTACCACAGCATTCTGGAGTCACTTTTCATTGAAGTTATAGTTGGCTTTTCTATTCTTCCTGCCAGTGAATACGCTCTCATTTTCCCACATCATGAAGCATCTGCCAAATTTTTGCTTACTTCTTTATATCCCTTTGAGACTCTTTGGCCGGAGTGTTATGGCCACTCATGCCGGCAGGATTTTTCTATCCCGCTGCAATGAACAGAGATTTGACTGGGCGACCAATTCTCCGACCTCATTGCAGCAGGAACATGGTGTGAACGGCTGGTAAGATTTCACCCTTCGTGTCCTCCTCACAACTTGCTTTCATGCACATTTTTATATCAGCAACTTTGGTTGTAATACATTCTGTCTCTTAATCCAAGTCATGAATAAATATTTGAGGCGGCATTACTGATCACTGAGGCGCCCAACTATTACAGTTTGAAAATCTAAAAATTACCCATTTTATCTGACTATATTTTCTGTCAGTTAGCCAATCCTCTAACCATGCTACTTTATTACCTCCCCACCCCACCATCCCTGCAACATGAGCTTCTATCTTGTGTAATATCCTTTCATGTGGGTACATATCAAACTTTAGACAACCAGATTAGAATACACTACATCTACTCATTCCCCATCACCCGCCCATCTTGTTACATCCTAAAAGAACTCTGATCAATTTAATAAACACAACTTCCCTTTCATAAAACCATTGCTGACTCTGCGTGATCATATTATAAATTTTCTAAATGTCCTCCTACTACTTCCTAGGGCGGCACGGTAGCACAGTGGTTAGCACTGCTGCTTCACAGCTCCAGGGACCTGGGTTCGATTCCCGGCTCGGGTCACTGTCTGTGTGGAGTTTGCACATTCTCCTCGTGTCTGCGTGGGTTTCCTCCAGGTGCTCCGGTTTCCTCCCACAGTCCAAAGATGTGCGGGTTAGGTTGATTGGCCAGGCTAAAATTGCCCTTAGTGTCCTGAGATGCGTAGGTTAGAGGGATTAGTGGGTAAAATAGGTAGAGATATGGGGGTAGGGCCTGGGTGGGATTGTGGTCGGTGCAGACTCGATGGGCCGAATGGCCTCTTTCTGTACTGTAGGGTTTCTATGATTTCTATGATTAATAATGGATTCAAGCATTTTCCCAATGGCAGATGTTAGGCGAACTAGCCTCCATTTTCCTGCTTTTTGCCTCCCTCCTTTCTTGAGGACGTTATTTTCAATCCGCTGGGACATTTTCAGAATCTGGGAAATTTTGGAAGATTCACACTCCCTTTCCGTGCAGAATTTCACTCCTGCAAGGTCCACCTCTAGTTATTAGATAAACTGTGTCCCTTAGATTGAGGTTCCCCAACCAGCAAAAATAGTCAGTGGACAGAAAATACCTGTTGCCCTTAATATTTTGAAAAGTTTAACCAAATCGCTGCTAAATCTTCGAAATTCCAGGGAATATACCTCAACTGGCAGCAATGAAAGGCAAGTGAAGGCAATGTTTCAAATGGAATGTCACAATAGCTTTGAAAGTTGGCCTGAATTTCCAAATATTCTCTTGTGTTTATGGCAGGGCTTGGGAAACATTCCTCACAAGCCTGTGGTGTAACTGTAGAGCTAAAGATGTCATTGTGACTTTTGGAAAGTATCTCTACCTCTGATCTGTTTCACTTCATTACAATTTTGTTTTATCTTTCCCTCAGTTCTTCAAAGCATTTTCAAAACCGTCCTCCAAAGGAAAGTATTTTGACAATCATGGTTAGTACATTCCTATGACTTTTCTTCATCTTTCAGCACCCCCCATTCTGCTAATCAACTATTTGTACATTGATAGCACTGACTGACTGTTTCGTTAGAGCTCTTTGGACTTCTGCTTAGAGGGCAGGGTCTAGTTACCGCAACCCTACTGTTTAAAGAGTGTGTGTTGCCATTTCTGCTTGGGAATTGGGTTATATCGTGGTACTGACTTGGTGTCCAGTAGCAGTGTGTTTCCCATAGTCGTGCCACTTTCCAAAGGAGCTTTCACACCCTCACTCTTACACCCCCTTTCAGCAATAGAGGAGGAATCAGGAGGATATTCCAGGCTGTAGGAGAATCCTGCACTTCCCATCTCTAAAAGGCTTCAGTGGAACTCTTGAAATGTGAGAGTTGGCATCCAGTTAGGATCCTAGAAATAGCAATTGATCATGGAGCTCACCCATTACCTAATATCCCCAAAGCTGGAGCTTTTTGTGAGACCTGGGGGGGGGGGGGGGGGCAAACTGGAGGAGTGGCTAGGTGCCGACAGATGGATCAGGATGGAAGTTTTGAGCTGTCTGTACAGGGAAACCCACCTGTGAATGACCCCCATCCCCACCATTTGTGATGGCGCCAGCATCCTCTGATGCAGGTGCCTGGGTTTTGAGTCCACGGCTAGCTTATTGGGGCAGTTACGTTTTCAGTCCAGAAAGAGAGAGTAAGTAGAGCATGAGTTGCGTGAAACTATTCATTCAACACCATTTGGAGATCCAGTTGAACAGCAAGCCAAGCAACAAGGACTGAGAAAGGACAAGAGGACAATACACACTGTAACGGACAACGCACACCTTCTTGAATCAATGCAGTCCCAAGTAGTGTAAGTACACCCACAGAACTATTGGGGAGGGAATTCCAGGGTTTTGACCCACCGACAGTGAAAGAACACCCAGATTGTTCCAAGTCAGGATGGTGTGTGGCTTGGAGGGGAACTTACAGATTATGGTGTTCCCATGCATCTGCTGTCCTTGTCCTTCTAGGTGAAAGAGGTCATGGACTTGGAAAAAGCTTCAGTGAATTTCTACAATGCACCTTATCAATGGCGCACACTGCTGCCACAGTGCGTCAGTGGTGGAGGGAGTGAATGTTTAAGGTTATGGCAGAGATAAATGTTGTTCACAGTTTAGAAACATCCCCAGATCCCCTAATAATTAGCTAAAATATAGTTGAATGCTGTATCTGCAGAAAGCCAGAACAAGGGAGCATAACCTAAATATCAGAACTTGGCTGTTCAGGATGATTTCAGGAAAAATGTCTTCACAGAAAAGGTGGTGGATATCTGGAGCTCTCTCCCTCTCTTGAGGCTAGGGGATGACTTTTTTTTAAAAAGTGTGATTAATATCCTTTCCAAAACAAAAATCCATCAGGGATTATGGAACCAAGGTGGGTAGGTAGAATTAAGATTCAGATAGATGATCTAATTGAATGGTAAAACCAAGACATTGAATAATGGGGAGGCGATGCCCTCGTATTATCGCTCGACTATTAATCTAGAAACTCAGCTGTTCTGAGGACCTGGGTTCTCCTGCCAAGGCAAATAGTGAAATTTGAATTCAAAGTATCTTGAATTAAGAATCTACTGAAATCATTGTTGATTATCAGAAAAATCCATCTGGTTCACTAATGTTCTTTAGGGAGGGAAATCTGCCATCTTTACCTGATGTGGCCTACGTGTGACTCCAGAGCCACAGTAATGTGGTTGACTCTCAACTGCCCTCTGGCCTAGCAAGCTACTCCGTTTCAAGGGCAACTACGGATGGACAATAAATGCTGGCCAGCCATCAACGCCCATGTCCCACGAATGAATAAAAAAAGCTTACATGTGGTAGTGTTGATCTTCTGGAGATGGTCTTGGAGGTTCTTTTCCTTTGCAAATTCCAATTGCAATAAAGAGTAAAGAATCTGACATGCGGGTTAAGCTTGGTCAGGCTCAAAAATCAGTGTCTGAATTAGCACATTTGATTTGATTCATTATTGTCACATGTATTAGTATACTGCGCACTATATAGACAAAGCATAGAGATGGAAGAGAGAGAGTGCAGAATGTAGTGTTACAGTCATAGCTAAGGTGGAGAGAAAGATCAACTTAATGCAAGGTAGGTCCATTCAAAAGTCTGATGGCAGCAGGGAAGAATCTGCTCTTGAGTTGGTTGGTACATGATCTCAGATGTTTGTATCTTTTTTCCGACGGAAGAAGATGGAGGAGAGTATGTCCGCGGTGAGTGGGGTCCTTAATTATGCTGGCTGCTTTTCCGAGGCAGCAGGAAGTGTAGACAGTGTCAATGGATGTTGCATGACGTTGTGTTTGAGGCTTTTCCTTACCCTCAGGTAAGGAGAAAGAGATGACAATTGGCACAGTTTTCCACTCATTAGTAATTAGGCTGACACCAGTGGGATTTTCTACCCTAACCTGAAGTAAGAAGACACTCGGAACAGCCTCCAGTTTCATCCATCACTTGCTCCAGATGGCTCATGTGATTTGGCCATGTCACCTGACTTCCATCAATGTGGTCAAGCCACCCCAAATCATGCAGTAGGCTCCCAGAACAAGGAAGGGTCAACCCAAGATGAACTGGCACCAGACTGTCAGTAGAGATCTCCAACAAGCAGCAGAGTGACATATTGATGTTTGTTTTTGACAGGCGAGAATGAGGTGCATTGACTGCCTGATGTGTCTCCAGATACAGGAGATAAGAAGTCTAAGTCTACTCAATAATACTGTCAGAAAGTGGGTGTACTCAGGATTTGTTTTACCTGCAACATTTTCCCCTTCAATCAAAAAACAAAGTACGGAAACTAAGGTGAAAAATTGAGGCAGGTATGGCAGGGACGTAGCCAAGGGTTGAAAGGAGTAAAAGAGATGAGGTGAATCGGAAGTGATGACGGCAAGATTGACCTTTCAAAGTGTGAAAATTGTAGAAAGGAGGAAAAATTGAAGGTGATTTTATAGCATTCCCTCTTCCTTGATTGGAACATCATGGGTTCAGATTCCATTCCCAAGATTTGAGTACAAAACCTAGACCGACACTTTAGTGCATCCCTGGTGGGAGCTTGCATTCTTGTGTAAACATCAAATGTTCTATGGCACTATCATGGCGCCATGGAAGAGCAAGGGCATTCTGGAGGAGTCCTGGCCAACATTCAGCCCTCAACCAATATCAAACTAAACCAGGTAACCAAATCACTAATCTGGCATCTTGCTTTGCTCGCATTTGTTGCCATTAGTCCCTAAATTACAATGGGTAAAAGTACTTCATTAGCCTTTAGGTACTTTGAGATGCGTCAATGTGTGAAAAGTGTTGTATAAATATGACTCACTTTGTTCTTTCTGGAAAGAATGACTAACAGTTGGAATACTTAGCATTTAAAAGCCTTTCGATTGTAGAAGAGGGAAAATGAAAGGAAATTCTACAATGTTGAAATTTGAGGAAGATTTTAAAGAGGGAACCTGTGATGATTCTTCGAATAAGTAGGAGGAGAAAAATAACAGTAACAATGCAACATATGCTGAATTTAGTAGAAACAAGAGAGGAAACTTTAGAGCCACAATAGCCAATATAATGGGGAACGGTAAAAGACTGTGATAGAGTGTTTGGGAAGTAGAGGTGAGATGGGGATCGGCTACCAGATGACCAGTTTTCTACTGTCAAGAGTGACGGAATGGCAGGTAGCTTCGCCAGAAAAATTGGAGCAATATTCAAATTTTCACGACCCTGTGTCTTTCAAACAGTGAAAAGTTGCCTAAAGTTCCGTAGGAGAGGGATTAAGAGCATGAGGTGGAGCTGTTGGCAAGATTAGATTTAGAGAGATCCAATAGAATTGCTACAGTGCAGAAGGAGGCCATTCGGCCCATCGAGTACACCGACCTGGGCCTGGGAAAGAGAATTTTACACAGGCCCACCTCCCTATGCTTGTCACCCCACCTATTTACCATGGCTAATCCATTTGCACATCCCTTGACTCTAAGGAGCAATTTAACATGGCCAACCCACCTAACCTGCACATCTTTGGGACTGTGGGAGGAAACCAGAACACCCAGAGAAAACCCACGCAGACACAGGACAAACGTGCAAACTCCACACAGACTGTCATCCAAGGCCGGAATCGAACCCAGGCCCATGGTGCTCTGAGGCAGCAGTGCTAGCCACTGTGCCACCGTGCCGTTCTGTCAGCCCATCTGTTGGATGGGGTATTAACTCAATCTCATTGGTACAATCATTGGAAAGGTTCTCAATTTGGGAGAAATGATAAAACATTTTATAATGCCAGTAATCCGAATCATCAATAATTTACTCAGTGGGTAGCTCAAACAAACAGAGCATCGATCTCTTTGTTTGCTAAGTTAGCTGATGATGGAACTATGAACCTTGACTGACCGCTCGAGCCAAGTTTCTTGCTCCTGCTTTCTGTGGAAAAGGGTGTTTGTGTTAGGACATTGAGTGAAGGCACCTTTGAGGGCAGTTATAATGCTTCACGTGGTCAAAGAGCCTGCCTAAGGGTGATGTCCAGGAAGAGGTTTACAGCTAGTACCTACTGAACTGCGTGCCAGCAGTTTCCTGAGGACGGAATTCAGGAGAGGCATAAAAGAGAAGGTGAAGACCAGTTACCCTCTTTCCCAAAGGTGTTCAATTCTTGTGAGCCCAGATGCCCCATCCCTTACTGGGAGAGCTTGTGAAGTACCAGATCTCCATCTGCGATAGGGTTGCAAGGGCACTTGCTCACACCCGTGGTTGCTTTATAGCACTAGATGGTGATCAGGAATGGGTGCTATCTTCCTTCCTTCCTTACTCACTCCTTTCTAACCCAGGGACACTTGAGGACCTGAGTTGAAAGCAAGTTTTACACAGTATGACACTCAAAAGTGGGTTCCTCGGGATTTTGCCTGTTTCATGAGGGAGAGATTACTTGTTGACACTTTGCATTGCATTAGATGTCAGAATTTTTTTATGTGGATGTGTGTTAATAGTTTCATTCCCTGAATCTAACTTGGAGTGAGTGAGCTGCAACTTTTTAGAAGTTGGCACGCAGAGGCAAGGTTCATTTAGTGAAAATGTGTGGGGTTGGTAGTAGATACGCGACGGTCATTTGCATAAACAGAACTAATCCTGCCATGTCAGACAAAGTGGAAGCCTCACTCCATCAGGGATCTGCAGCTCGACACAGGGAGCAGCAGGGGGATCTGCTAGAAAGTTTTCTACCCTGGCAGCACCCCACACACATACAGCCATGCTGGTGCCACTCCATCCTGTTACAGCTGCAGCTTCAGTGAATAATTCTCACTTGTCTTCTCATTTTGCCCGGATCAACTATGTCTAACTTAAGGGCAAAGGATGAAGGAGACTCGTGATTGGATATTAAAGGGAGTGAGCAGACAAGCTCTGCTTTGTTTGACAGGAAGCTTCTCCTGTGGCACTTACTGGCACCATTTTTTTAAAAATCATCGTTACTTTGTCTGAGAAATTGGTATGAAGACAGATATTTTCACTGTCTGAGGGCAGCCACTAGAGGTTGTCAGAGATCACAAGAACACTGCATATTCCAGACTATTGGACATTTCAGATCGCTCTTTGGAAGAAATTGAAGGAGGGAAGAGTTACACAGTTAAAAGCTGTTTTCTGGTCTTTACTGCAAAGATCCCTAATCTGCTCAGAGCCTTGCCATTTGTCAGTTTTAACCAATAAGTAGCAAGCATGGTTGCTTAGGGTTGCCCAACTTTCTGGAGGTTTAAAGACATATCTTCTCCTGCCCTTGCATTATAGCCATTGGTCCAACCTCCAGCCTGCGTACACCAATTATGAAGAGAACAGACTATTTGATAACCCAAATTAATCTTGAATGTTGGTGCAGTAGCACTGATTCTAGACCCACCCCACACTGCCTCAGACAATCTTCAATAATTTTACAACCATTAAATGTGTTCAAAGAATGAAGGAAAATACACTTTTTTTTAAAGGCCCCTATGACCTTTTCCCTGCATTTGCTCGCAGTGGTATTTTAGAGATTCATCTACAATTGATGAAGGTTCCAGGGCAACCCTGGAGGGTTAGCAGCCATCACCTGGTCACGCGCTCTGCGTTTGGAAAGGTCTGCCATTTAACAGTAAAGAAATCAGTGAAGTGGCGACTGTTATTTGGACCTGGAACTGCCCACTTGGCCTCGAAGAAGAATCAGGAGCCTGAGCTGGAGCCCATGGATGGATATGCTTGTACCAGTACATGGGGGAGAGAGACATTGGTGAAGTGGCATTGTCACTGGACTCATAATCCAGAGACCCAGGGTAATGCTATGGGGATCTGGGTTCGAATCCCACCGTGACAGATGGTGACATTTGAATTCAGTATTAATCTAATGATGACCATGAAATCATTGTCAATTGTTGTAAAAAACCCATCTGATCCTTAGCTGGTCTTGCCTGCATGTCTAATCTACAACAGTGGCCGGGATTCATAGATCATAGAAATCATAGAAACCCTACAGTACTGAAAGAGGCCATTCAGTCCATCGAGTCTGCACCGACCACAAACCCACCCAGGCCCTACCCCCATATCCCTACATATTTACCCACTAATCCCTCTAACCTACGCATCTCAGGACACTAAGGGCAATTTTTAGCATGGCCAATCAACCTAACCCGCACATCTTTGGACATCTTTGGATTCTCTGATCTCATTCGCCCCACTACTACTTCCAGCGAGAATGGAGAATTTGGTGCTCAGCCAAAACTCCATTCGCTGAGGAGGGACTGGAGAATCCCAGCCATGGACGAGGCTGGAAAATTCCAGCAACTGTGGTTGACTCTTAACTTCCCTCTGAAAAAGCTTAGCAAGCCGCACAGTGCAAGGGCAATTGGGGATGGGCAATAAATTCTGGCTCAACCAGCAATGTACCCACATCCCATAAATTAATTAAAAAACACATTATAGCTTTTGGCCTTTATTGGAGGATCTCATTGCCTGCTTGCTATGCTGAACTGACCATTTGAAGGATGAATTAAGGAAAGTACTGAATATTGATGGAAATGTCCTCTGGTGGCTATGGGATGAAAGTTCCTGACTAAACCTTACACACCAGAGCGGTCCTCAATTCAATATCTGACCTGCGTTCACTTATTTAAGCTCAGGTGGGGTAGTTGATCACCCTGGGGTAGGAAGGGAAGAAACTGGAATGGTGGGGGGTGCAGGGGGGAGGTTGTGTAGTGGAGGTATCAGAGAACTGCCACAAACCAGACCTAATGAAATTCAAATGGCATTTGGAACTTTTAAGCAGTTGCATAACTGACAAAGGGCCTTTACAAAGTAACCAGTGAAATTATTATAGTGGAGAGAGGGTATGGAGGGAATAGGAAAGGGGGAAACCTGTTGCTTCATTTCCAGGGCCTGAAATTGTAAACCCAGAGTCTATCACTACATTTACACGGCCTGTAATCGTATACCCTAAGTCTGTGATTGTATTCCTGCACTCTATAATTGTATATTTGGGATCAGTAATTCCACCCTGGGTCTGTAATTGTATACTCTGGATCTGTTACCATATACCTGCAGTCTGTAATTTTACACTCTGGGTCTATAATTCTATCCAGCTTCTGTAATTGTATACTCTGGATCTGTAATTCTATCCTCTGGGTCTGTAATTCTATCCTCTGGGTCTGTAATTCTATCCTCTGGGTCTGTAATTCTATCCTCTGGGTCTGTAATTCTATCCTCTGTATCTGTAATTGTACACTCTGAGTGTGCAATTATATCCAGGTCTGTAATTGAACACTCTAGGGTCTGTAATTCTATCTAGGCTCTGTAATTGTATACTCTTGGTCTGTAAATGTACTCTCTGGGCCTGTAATTTTATACTCTAGGTCTGTACTTTTTACAGAATAATTTATTACTCTAGATCCTCAATATTAGTGCATGTTACCTGGGACTGTCAGAGAAGTAGCAATAATCTATAGAATAAATTAGCACAATACAAATACAGGAAGTCCTTACAGCTGGATTTCAGTGTAGTGGATTCACTGTTTGCCACAGGCCAGGGTTCACCTTGTCGTGCATGCACACTTTCATATTGGGGCAAATGAAGCCAGGCTTGCCTCTGTGGTACAGGTGTCTCTTATACGCACTGAGAGAGGTGCCTGATACCTTTTATATCTACCCCACAGGGATTCTTGCTACCCATTATAACTTCGGTAATCCAAGCTTTTCTCAATGTTCTGATGTTACTGTCCAGCCATAGTTGCCAACACTTAGCTGAAACCGGTCTGTGTTTAACTTCGTGTAGGTGCCGCTTCTAACATGTCATCTCTACGCCATTCTATCATTGATAGCTTGGAGAGGCATGGCGAGAATGTGTGGCCCCCAGCCTGTCCCCCGTTGGAACCAATCAGGTAAGCACACATTGAATTAAACTCGCATTGGATAATGTCCAGGTTATTCCTACAAGAGATGTATAATCACTTTTCTATATCTTCTTTTGGTAAGATCATTTCTGACTTGTACATCAAGGGATAAAGCCTTCCAAAGACGTTGTGCAGATGAAGCAATTTGATCCTTGAGTATTTTGAATGCGATTGAAAGGACTTGTTGGGTGAAATGGCGTTTCCTGATTCTGTCCTAATGAGAGAACGTTGAAACAGCAGCAGGCTATTCAGCTCCTCGAGCCTTTTCTGGCACGGGCACAGCCGGTCTTTAGCTTAACTCCATCTGCCTACCTGGGTTCCATCGCTCTGAACACCTTTGCCGAACAAAAATCTGATGAAAGGCCATTGAGCAGCAAGGTTGGGCAGAATTTCACCATAACCCATTGGTGGATTTGTAAGGGAAGATGAGGGGGTGGTGGTGGCTTTCCCGACAGGCTCCCACCTGGCCTGCCCTGATTACGCCTGCAGAACAGAGCCGGTAATATCGTGAGAGGCGAGAAACTGGGCGCGAACCCAGTTTTTCACCTCCCGCATGATCTTACCAGCACGCCGATCAACCGGCGTGACGAGCCAGTAAGATTGCCCCCTGAGTCTTGGTTTAAATTTTGGAAGGACAGTGTACCAGCCCTCTTCACGATGCCCAAGGAATTCATCTTTAATGTTACTGAAAGGTTTTTTGCTCTTGGGCTGACATTGGCAAGTAAAATGCACACCACATATGTGCAAGGCAATGACCATCTCCAATAAGAAAGAATCTAACCATCATTCATTGACATTCATTTTTATTTTGATTTGATTTATTATTGTCGCATGTATTGGTATACATGCACACTATACAGACAAAGCATACTGTTCATACAGAAGGAAAGGAAAGAGTGCAGAATATAGTGTTACAGTCATAGCTGGGTGTAGAGAAAGATCAATTTAATGCGAGGTAGGTCCATTCAAGAGTCTGATGGCAGCAGGGAAGAAGCTGTTCTTAATCATAGAATCCCTACCGTGCAGAAGGAGGCCATTCAGCCCATCGAGTCTGCACCAACTACAATCCCACCCAGGCCCTATTCCTGTAATCTCACATATTTACCCTGCTAATCTCCTGACACGAGGGTCAATTTAGGATGGCCAATCAACCTAACCTCAGAATTTTGTATCTTTTTCCTGATGGACAAAGGTGGAAAGAGAGTATGTCCGGGGTTTGTGGGGTTCTTGATTATGCTGGCTGTTTTTTCGAGGTAGCGGGAAGTGTAGACAGTGTCAATGGATGGGAGGCTGGTTTGCGTGATGGACTGGCCCTCAATGTCATTATTATCGCGGAATCTTCCACTATCAATATAAATACTATGGCGACAAGAGCAGGTGAAAGGCTAGGAATCCTGCAGTGAGTAACTCGCCTTCTGACTCTGCAAGGCTTGTCCACCATCTACAAGGCAAAGTCAGGAGTGTGGTGAAATACTCTCCCATTGCCTGGGTGAGTGCAACTCCAACAACACTGCAGAAGCTTGACATGACCCAGGACAAAGCAATCCGCTTGATTGCTACCCCTTCCACAAACATTCACTCCCTCCACCATTGAAGAACAATGGCAGCCGTGTGTACCATCGACAAAATGCATTGCAGGAACTTACCAAGGCTCCTTAGAGAGCACCTTCTGAACCCACGACCACTACCATCTGAAAGGAAAGAGCATCTGATATCTGGGAACACCACCATCTAGAGATCCCCCTCCAGGTCATTCACCATCCTGACTTTGAAATATTCCTTCACTGTCGCTGAGTGAAAATCCTTGAGTTGGGAATCTGTTTGGGAGAGGTTGGCAAACAGACTCGTGTGTCATTCCTCATGGTGCCCACTGACCTAAGCAACCATTCCCATTGCACCACACCCTCTTCCCAGACAGTCCTGATTGCACAGAGTTCCTGATTGAAATGCAGCTGCTGTCCAGTTATTCCTGCTGTGAATGCTCAACTCGTTAGCCTCATTCAGTCTTACACCGCACCACAGGTCTACCAGTTCTGTGTAGATCTTCTCTCCTGAGTTCCCTGTGCACCAATTTACATCCAAGATTTTTCCCACATGACGATTTCCAACTTGAAATAAAAATCAGGAAATATCTTCGAACAAGTCAATCCAGAATGCCAAATTTATGCCCAAGTAGCCAGTTAAAAATCCAGCCATAGTCTTTAACTGCTCCTATCTAGACTGTACATTGGGTTTTTATAATGGAGAGGTGAGGTTCCAGCAAGAACAAAAGAACAAAGAACAGTACAGCACAGGAAACAGGCCCTTCGGCCCTCCAAGCCTGTGCCGCTCCTTGGTCCAACTAGACCAATCGTTTGTATCCCTCCATTCCCAGGCTGCTCATGTGACTATCCAGGTAAGTCTTAAACGATGTCAGCGTGCCTGCCTCCACCACCCTACTTGGCAGCGCATTCCAGGCCCCCACCACCCTCTGTGTAAAAAACATCCCTCTGATGTCTGAGTTATACTTCGCCCCTCTCAGCTTGAGCCCGTGACCCCTCGTGATCGTCACCTCCGTCCTGGGAAAAAGCTTCCCACTGTTCACCCTATCTATACCCTTCATAATCTTGTATACCTCTATTAGATCTCCCCTCATTCTCCGTCTTTCCAAGGAGAACAACCCCAGTCTACCCAATCTCTCCTCATAGCTAAGACCCTCCATACCAGGCAACATCCTGGTAAACCTTCTCTGCACTCTCTCCAATGCCTCCACGTCCTTCTGGTAGTGCGGCGACCAGAACTGGACGCAGTACTCCAAATGTGGCCTAACCAGCGTTCTATACAGCTGCATCATCAGACTCCAGCTTTTATACTCTATACCCCGTCCTATGAAGGCAAGCATACTATATGCCTTCTTCACCACCTTCTCCTGACTGGATGTGGACATGCAGAAAAGGTGAGCAATATTAAGGAAATTGCAAGACACACAGATGCCCAGATTCTGTGCGCTAGAAGAGAAATCTGATGTACATGGCCTTACACCCTCTTACACCTTTTCAATCTGTACAACCACCTCAGGCCTTACAATCTTCTAAGTATTCTTCAACTCCAGCTTGACCATCTCTGCATCATTGGCCCCTATGGATACGTGTGTTCAGCCATTCAAGCCTGTACTCTGGAATTCCCTCCTTAAACTCCTCTGCTCTGCCATCTCTCTTATTAAAGACCGCCAGCCTCTTTTGATTAATGTTTTGATAATCTGTATCAATATTTCCTTTGCTGATTGAATGTCTATTTTTACTAGATTGTCCTTGTGAAAATAGACATGGGATGTAACTTATATTAAATGCAGATTGTTGTTGAATTACCTGCAACGACTTCTCTTCCCTTTCCCATGTTGTTACCTCTGGTGTCCCCTATGGATCTGTCCCTGGCTCCCTCCTATTTCTTAGCTACACGCTGTCCCTCAGCGATGTTTCGTGAAAACATAGCATCAGTTATCGGTGTCCCATGACAACACCCACTCGACCTCTCTTGACCCACCATTGTCTCTAAATTGTCATTCTGCTTGGCTAACATCCAATACTGGATGAGCAGAAATGTCTTCCAATTGAATATTGGGAAGAGCAAAATCAATGTTTGTGATCTCTGCAATGAACTCTGTTCCCCAGCTACTGACTCTGCACCTCTACAGGACAACTGTCTGAGGCTGAACCAGGTGATTCACAACCCTGGTATTACATTTGGCTCAGAGATGAGCTTCCATTCATATATCCGCTTCATCACAATGTCTGTCTGTTCCCACATTTTCACCTCCGCAAATATTGTCCAACATCAACCCTTCCTCAACTCATCTGCTGCTTCATTCATACCTTTACCATCTCTAGCCTTGACTGTCCTAATGCATTGCTGGCTGGCCTCCTGTTTCCTAACCTCATAACTTAGTTTTGGCTAAATCTCTGCTGTCCATGTCCTAACTTTCACCAAATCCCGTTCACTCATTCCACCACCACCACCACCTCTTCCAGTTCTGTCCCTTGATTTTAGTCAC
This sequence comes from Mustelus asterias, assembly GCF_964213995.1. Classification (NCBI taxonomy): domain Eukaryota; kingdom Metazoa; phylum Chordata; class Chondrichthyes; order Carcharhiniformes; family Triakidae; genus Mustelus; species Mustelus asterias. Next base: position 62,283,623 of record NC_135808.1, read on the forward strand.
TCCAGCCACACCTCTTCCTCTGCCTCATCCTTCAGCATATTCCTTAAAACCTGTCTCTCTGACCGAGCTTTTGGTAAACTGTTGCTGGCTCAAAATGCTGGAACTCCCTCCCTAGCAGCACAGTGGGTGTACCTGCACCAAGTGGACTGCAGAGGTTGGCTCACTACCACCTTCTGAAGGGCACTTAGGGATGGCCGATAAATGCTGGCCTAGCCAGTGATACCCATAATCCCATGAACGAATTGGAAAAAAATCTGCCCCTTATATGGCTCAGAGTCATACTTTGTTTGAAACCCCTCCTATGACGCGGCTTGGAATTTTTACCATGTTAAATGTGCCATATAAACACAAGTTGTTGTTGAAAGACTTATTACAAGAATTTGAAGCATTAAATCACCTCCAATGATCTCCCTAGTGCAGAGTGACCCCTGGTGGACAGTGATAGATAATTCAGAGTCCCTAAACTTTCCAATGAAATAGGAAAACGCTGGAAACACTCAGCCATCAGGTTGTGTCTGTACAAACAAAATGGTGAAAATAACTGACTCCATTAAAATTACCTGAATATCTACCAAATCTTTTTGTTTGTATTTCGATTTCCTCAGAATCTTTTGCCTTTTTTTTGAACTTTGCTCTGATATATATTTCACAATAAAAGATACGGGATCACGAGTAAATACAGTCTAAATGACATCAGTTGAATTTAATTCCTTTTGGGCTGTGAGCCAGGTTTATGACTGAGGGAACACATTAAAGGTATAAGTATTGGGACGTGGGCATCAAGAGGTTGCACGGTGGCACAGTGGTTTAGCACTGCTGTCTCACAGCGCCAGGGACCTGGGTTCGATTCATGGCTTGGGTCACTGTCTGTGTGGAGTCCGCATGTTCTCCCCGTGTCTGCGTGGGTTTCCTCTAGGTTCCTCCCACAGTCTGAAGATGTGCAGGTTACATTGATTGGCCATGCTAAATTGCCCCTTAGTGTCAGGGGGACTAGCAGGGTAAATACTTGGGGTTACGGGGATAGGACCTGGGTGGGCTGTTGTCTGTGCAGGCTCGATGGGCCGAATGGCCTCCTTCTGCACTGTAGGACTTCTATGATCCTAAGAGGTTCTGCAGAGTAGCAACTTCCCATTCAGGGCTATATTTTATGTAAGGTCTGTCAGATATCTAGAAAGATGGATTAAATAATTTGTGTAAGATATTCCATTCTCATGTTGCAAAGTTATTCTTATTGACTGGTAGTTACCCAGATCATATTAAGTTTATTTATTAGTGTCACAAGTCGGCTTCATTAACACTGCAGTGAAGTTACTGTGAAAATCCCCCAGTCACCATACTCCAGCGCCTGTTTGGGTACACTGAGGGAGAATTTAGCATGGCCGATGCATCTAACCAGCACGTCTTTGGACTGTGGGAGGAAACTGGAGCACGCAGAAGAAACCCACGCAGACATGGGGAAAGCATGCAGACTCCGCACAGATAGTGACCCAAGCCGGGAATTGAACCAGGGTCCCTGGTGCTGTGAGGTAACAGTGCTAACCACTGTGCTGCTGTTCATATTATTTAATATTCTTATTTTAGGTAAATTCTTTCACCTCTGAAATGATAATAGTTCTGTTATGCTTTAGTGCTTCAAGGGTTAAGTCATCTGTCACCACAGTGGGAGTAAGTGAAGGCTTTTAGTAAAGGTCCTGTAGATCAAAACAGGCTTATGACCTGCAATTTGTTAAGAGGAAACATTTTTCATTGTCTTCTCCCGAACATATCTTTTCTCTTTTCCCAAATGAGTTCAGCAGTGCAGGTATCGCAGGGAGGCAGATTGTTGGGACACTGGTCGAACTTTAAGAAATAATCATAGAATCCTACAGTGCAGAAGGAGGCCATTCAGCGCATCGAGTCTGTACTGACCACAATCTCACCCAGGCCCCATCCCGATAACCCCATGCATTTACCCTAGCTAGTCTCCTTGACATGAAGGGGCAATTTAGCATGGCCAATCCACCTAACTGACACATCTTTGGATTGTGAGAAGAAACCCATGCAGACATGGGGAGAACGTGCAAGCTCCACACAGGCAGTCACCCGAGGCCGGAATTGAACCCGGGTCCCTGGTGTTGTGAGGCACCAGTGCTAACCGCTGTGCCACTGTGCTGCCCACGGAGCTTACATGAACTTACATGTGGAATCCAACCCTTTTTAGCCTGCAGATAATCTCTCGGACGGTAGCAAGGCAAAGAAAGAAGGCCACGGGTAGATTTTTTGCCAGACTCTGAAGATGGTCATGCGAAGGCTGACAGAAGAACCATTTCTCGAGATATTCAGGCTGTGATAGGTATGGGGCGAGCGGGAGGTTAGGGTCTGCTAAAGCTTGGTGGGCAGGCGGACTGGAGGGGAGGAGCAGCGTCAGCTGAATGGACAATCTCTAACTTGATGAGAGAGAATTCCATGAGCTCTTCTGTTATTGGTGATGGCGGAGAGGAGAGGGGTGTAAAGAGACAGTTGATCGTGTAAGGAAGAAGCCAGGCCGATAAGTTTGCATTCCCGAATGGCTCCAATATGTCGGTCGGTTTTAGTGGAAGGAAGTGAGGCCTTGTGGAGGCCTGGTGACTAATGTTTAAGCCAGCAGTGTGCCAGGTAACACTGAAATGTCTGTGTCTCTTCTACTGATGAAGTGAAGGGGACGGGCAGTGTGATGCAGACCAAGGTTTATGACCAAGATGGGAAGCAATTAAGGGTTTTTAAGGACATTCCCATCACGTATGGAAATGTAAGTGTTTTAAGCAAATCAGCAAACCTGAAACTTTAGAGGGGTTAAACTGAAGTGTACAAAATTGTTTAAAGTAAGGAAGAATTTATATAAGTCACAAGAGAAATGATTTCGACCAGTAATTGTCGGGCTGATGTATTGGCTTAAAGGGCAGAGGTCAGATGTGAAATTCTGAAAGGGCTTACATTTGTCGGAGCTTTCGAGGTGTTAAATGGGATTGCAGGAGGCAGAAGCAGAGGTTGATGTTTTAATAAATGGGGGTCGCCCTACGAGGGCCAAAGGTCACGGAAGTGTCAGGCGGAGGATACGTCTTCTTGCCGAGGCAAAGTTTGACAGTTGTGCTGAGTGTGTTTGGAAATCCAGTGCTTGCAGAGTCGCAGTTTCCCCATCTGTCAGTCGGGCGACCCTGAGAATTCCCCCTCTGCCCTTTGGCAAAGAAAGGATTCACGAGTAGGCTGGTGGCTGTGAAGAATGTTGAGATTTGCCATGTTTGAACAGCCGGGAACACACCCATGTTTTCCCTTCAGCGAACTAAGTTTGAATCCCGGCTGGACAGTTCTCCGTCAGAGTTTTAGCAACACCAGGTTAAAGTCCAACAGTTCTCCGGCAGCCAGCTCTGAAGATCCTGCGTTGAATGAGTTCTGGCAGACTTTCACCCCATTCTGAGCGAGTACCCACAGCACTAACTGGAGTCTATGGGCAGAATTACAGCAGGGCCAGAAAATGCAGCGAACTATTCAAAAGTCTCCTGACTTCAGCGGCACCAGACAATCCGCCTGGCTGGAGGGTCCGCGGAACTCCATCCTATAAGTTTAAAAGCCCTCACTCAGAGGAGTCATGAAGATGGTTGGTGTGGGACATGAGAATGGTAATGCCATATTTGTGAAGTAAGAGGCTGATCAATATTTGGGTTTTAAAGCATAGTACACTATGTCTAATCTATCCTGTGCCTAGTCTGAGAGTGCTGGCATCGGGCACCTGAATTGAGGAAAGTGTTCCCAATTCTCAGCAACTGTAGAATTCAACAACAGCAACAACTTTATATTCACAATAATATTGTAAAATGTCCCAACGTGCTTCACAAGAGCCTCATCAAACCAAATTCGACGCTGAGCAACATCTCCTAGGAAGGGTAGCCAAACAATTGGTCAAAGAGGTAGGTTTTAAGGAGTGCCTTAGAGGAGGAGGAGGAGGGAGGTAGAGCAGCAAAGTGGTTTAGAGAGGGAATTCCGGAGCCTAGGCAACCAAAGACATGGCTGCCAATGGTGGAGGAGTTACAATCAGGGCTGTTCAGGGTGCCAGAATGGGTTGAGCCCAGATATCTCCCAGGGTTATGGGGCTGGAGGAAGTCACAGCAACAGGGAGGGATGAGATCACAAAGAGATTTGAAAGAAAGGACAAGGATTTTATAATTGAGGGATTGCCTGACTGGGAGTCAATGTAGGTCAGCAAGAATGGGAATGATGGGTGAATGGTATGAGATAGGATATGAGCAATAGACTTCTAAACAAGCTCAGGTTTACGGTGCAAGTGAAGAGGCTGAACTGGTGAGCATTGGAATGATTGGGTCTGAAAGTAATAAATATACGGATAAGAGATTCAGCAGCAAATAAGAGCAAGAGCAGAAATGTGCAATGTTATGGAAGTGGAAGTTGATGCTCCTGGTTACCATTTAGCCCAATAGCTAAATCTGGCTGAATTGACGTGATACTGGTGCTACCTGTATTTGTATCAATGCATCTCGGGCATGTGGCTCTGCTCAGTGCTTTCACCGGCCATATCTTAGTAACTGGTCAACTTGTATAGGATCTGCTATTGAGTGACAGGAACCAGGATTGGTGCACAAACCTCACTGTCTCCATTTTTTTTTTGTCACAGCAATGGATCTTCCTCTGACCTGAGAGATACCTGTAAATGTACAGGTATCTGAGGAATTGAATAAAGGTGTGAAAATTCTATATATAATTTTCATTTCTTCAATTCTAGCATGGCAGAGGTACAGAACTTCTATGCTAGCAACAATGTTCGGTATCTGGCACTGATTGTTGAGCAAGAGAACTCCTACCTAGGCCGAGAGGTAAGCTAAGTGTTTTAAATTGCAATTATTCCTAATGCTTTATCTAGTCAGACATAACACTGACCTAATCCCATTTGGACAATGCCTGTTAATCTTCCCTAGGGTGTCTGCCCATCACTGTATTGAAAAGGGTAGCGAAAAAACCCTAGAGCCTCTTATCATGCAGCCCAGTAACACTGCAAGTAAAACGCACTCTTCAATACTCACTTCCCAGTACGTGGATGATGGCGACCAGTGTCTTTGATTTTTCATCAATGTGAGAAGGCTGAGAAGAATGTAATCATTTTCCTTTTCTTAAAAAAAGATACAGAATGAGTAGGAAACATTGCAGCTACTGACCAAGGTTATTTTAACATCATCTCCCTTCCAATAAGGCCAAGGACAGCAATGTCATGGGAACACCGACAGCCAAAAGCTCCCCTCTAAGTCACATCAAGTTGGTCGGATGTGTACGTGTGTGTGTGTCCAAATACCAATTTCAGTAATTCAGTAAGGCAGGACTATCCTCGGAGATTATTTGCCAGGTCAATACCCATGTTGGTGAGACCTGCTTCAGATAAGAGACTGCGTGAACTGAGCGCACCTATAAAGTCTCAACAATAACAGGCAAAACACTTCTCCCTCAAACACGAGGACATGATTTAATTTTACCTCAATGAATCTTTACACAATATTCTGAGGATACGGTGTGTGCTCTTTTTGAGGGTAACAGATAAAGTATAGTTGAGTCGTTTACCACACAATTAGATACCTATTTGAGATTTTGGAATTTAGATCAGGGTATGGAATATGAGGAGAGGCATTTACTTAGGGTATGTTTTCTGGAGGGGCAAGCAGTCGGGTCGGACAACGCCCTATCCCCCACTTACACATACTCACAGACAATTAATACCCATCACCTGTTGCTGTTAACCCCAACAATGTAATTGAGAAGGCGTTGACAGCCTGCTGGTATTTAAGTCTGAAACAAATGCATTTGGATGCTTCCAACCCAGTTCCATAACTTAAAGCTTTCTGTAGCTTGGGACTAAATTTCCAATTACACTCACAGGATGGCTGGTGAGGTACAATTCGGGTTATTCTTTCGTAGGTAGGGCTGAGGATATGGGGGAAAGTCAAGGAAGCTTTGCTGTGAATGTTCACAGCCCTGACTCGGAAGCTTTTGGAATGTTAAGTCTTCTCCACTGTTTAAAAACATAACCAGAAGGGGATCTTTCACTCTCTTAATGTATCACTGTTAGTTCCTTCCCATTGTTTGATATGCCTTTAGTGATAGAGCGTTAAAATTCCAAAGGGTGAGAAGGCACTGGCAGCATTTACATGTGAAGTTATCGAGAGTCTATCTTCCATTGCGTTTGGATGTGATCAGGAATCCAGTGAAGTGCAGGGGAGATTAATGTGCCTCTTCAAATAAACTCTGTCTGCTTTGGGGAATTAATGCATTTCTAAATGCGACATTCATTCCTTTTTGTTGGAATTATGTCCTCGTAGTTGAATGATGACAGTGCACAGCAGGGGCCCATTTCCGAGCAATCTTTCTTCTAACACAAGAGAGGCAATTCCATGATGCTGTAAAACAGACAATAATTAGAGGCTTCAACAAGGGAGCTGAATGTCTTGCTCCGAAACATCCTGTAGATTTCCAATGTCAGGAGGTTGGCCCAGCAGCTTACTTGATATAATGCAAGTAGTGTTCACTGCCACTTCAGTGCAATGGAAAAGGGAAAGACTTGCATTTATGTTGCACCTTTCATGACCTTGGGATGTCTCAAAGCTTCTTTTGCAGCCAATTGATTACTTTTTGAAATATGGCCATTGTTGCAAAGTTTGGAAGCAAACAATTTTGTTGTAATGGGAAGGTGTGGATTTTTTTGAACTATTCCATCTGAGCTGTGGAAAATGATCAGCAGGAAAAGTTAGCTTACAATGAGTACAATTTTGAATCCAATGGTTAGTGTAAATGGATTAATATCTATATAAAAATCTATGTAATGTCTATGTAAAAAATGTAGCATTGGGGGTTCATGCATGAACCTTATCTATCCAAAGTTTCACCCGAGGAGTTTTACCATGGGTGAAACCTTTTGATGGGCAAGGTTTATGCACAAATGTTTAATGTGCTCATACTACATTCCCATGGGTCTGATTTGTACACAGATATTAATCCATTTACACTAACCATTGGATCCAAAACTGTACCCACTGTACCCAAACTTCCACTTGTCTGAAGAAGGCAATTGAGTTCAGCTGAAGTTCTGGCGGTTAGTCCTCGATTATTGGTGGTGGGTTGTAGCGAGTAATTGTTAGCATTAACAAAGAGTGCATTGGATCAGTTATCACCAAGGTGATCTAACTCAATGGAAACACTTTTTTTTAATGTATCTCCTTTGCTGAGAACTGTTGTTGTGTTTTACAAAGATGAATTTCAGTTCTACAAAAGTGTAAGCTGCTTTCCACATAAATACAGTAAGAGTTTTAACCCAGTCCAACGCCGGCATCTCCACACCATGACGACCTTCCACATAAATGACAGAGATGTTGGTGAAGTTTTCTTTCAACCTGTCACACAGCTAAAGTGAAAGAGAAAACGCTGGAAAATCTCAGCAGGCCTGGCAGCATCTGTAAGGAGGGAAAAGAGCTGACGTTTCGAGTCCAGATGTCTTCGACAAAGGGTCATCTGGACTCTCAACATCTGCTCTTTTCTCTCCTTACAGATGCTGCCAGGCCTGCTGAGATTTTCCAGCGTTTTCTCTTTTGGTTTCAGATTCCAGCATCCGGAGTAATTTGCTTTTATACAGCTAAAGTACATGGCCTCATAGGGCTGCTGGCTCTGGATCCAAGTATTAACATAGAAATTAGGAGGAAGAGTAGGTTATTTGGCCCTTTGATACTGCTCTGTCATGGCTGTTTCTTGATCTCAATGTCATATTCCATTTTTCTCCTCATGCTGCTTGATGCAATTAAAGTCTGAAAAAAAACTATCTCTTTCTTGGACACATTCAGTGACTTGGACTCCACAACCTTCTGTGGAAGAGAATTCCACAGGATCACCACCCTTTGAGTGAAGAAATATCTTCTCATCTCAGTCCTAAATAGTCTACCCCATATCCTGAGACTGTGTCCCCTCCTTCTATATTTCCCAACTCGGGAAAACATCCTCCCTGCATCTAGTCTGTCCAACCCTGTTGGAATGTTATATCAGATCTCATCTCATTCTTCTAAACTCTAATGAGTACAGGCCCAGTTAAACCAATCTCTCCTCAGGGGACAGTCCCGCCAACCCCGGTAGCAGCCTAGTGAATCTCTGCTGTGCTCCCTCTATGGCAAGTATATTCTTTCTTAGGTAGGGTGACCAAAACTGCATGCAGTACTCCAGGTGTGGTCTCACCAAGGACCTGTATGACTGCAGTAATGTTTGATGTCAAATGTTGCTGAAAGTTTAATGCAGCAATGCCATAAAAAATGTTTACACCTGGTACCTAAGCTCCACAACCTACCTCAGATCCAGATGTAGCACTGAGTGATTGTTCTGCCTCTTGTTTGGGAGTTAGAGATTTGAGCACAATTTGAACCAATATCAGCTTTGTGGTACTGAAAGCCTTCCAGAGTTGTCATCACTTAGCTCCCTGTGGAAAAACTGACTGTTCCTGCACAACTGGAACCGGCGCTTGATTTTGTTTATGGATTAGCATAACTTTCTCGGTAAACTCAGGAGCTGCTGGCAGTATCTATAGAGAGTTTTCATGAACCAGTAATACAGATTGTCACACAGTGTGTAGTGGACCTTGAAAGAAACTGCCATTCTGGGTGCAGATCTGAGAATGCCTCGATTTATGATGATTTTCCACACGTTTTGATGTCTGGAAGCACTTGCCCCTGACATTGTACTGATTAAATCAGCCTCTGGGTCCTCTCTTGTGGCATTGACTTCCTATGATTAACCTTCAAAATGAAGCTGGTAGATCGAGAATGGGTTAAAAACTGCCTTGCTCTTAGAGGATGCAATTCAGCATCAGACAATAGTATGTGAATACATTTCATGGGAGGCTAGATAAGGGAGAAATGAACAAAATAATACATTGAGGAAGTGAAATGAGATGATGCTCGTGTGAAGCATAAATACCTGCATTAACATGCTCCAACAAATGGCCTGTTTCTGTTAGGTTAAATTCTATGTAGTGAAGAGTCAAACTGAGCTGGAAGTAACTGTTAATGCTTTGGGAAAGTAGGGTGCCATTCTATAAGGATGCAAAGAGTATCATTGTTACGTGAAGTGGAGGACAACATTACCCATTTTGTGATGAACTAAAGTCTCACTCAGTTGAAATTCACCATCTAGTTGTCTCACCAATGGTCAGAACCTGCAGTATGGTAAGTGGATAGTAAGTTAGCAGCCTTATTTCCTGGCCACTTTCAGCTGTCTTCACTTAGAATTTTTTTAACTACCCTCTGCTACGTAAGAAGCTCAATCTGTTGGGAGGCCATCAATCCAGGCATGGGGTCTGACAAACTGCTTCGTATTTATAATTCTCAGTTGATCAGAATTTTTATGTTTCAGGGGATGGAGGTTTCCCCATGAGGAAAGATTCACTATTATTTTCAACGTGAAACAGAGAATGCTGCAAAATCTCAACTGGTCTGGCAGTATCTGAAGGGAGAGAGAAACCGAGTTAATATCACAGAATCCTGACTCTGCAGAAGGAGGCCATTCAGCCCATCGAGCCTGCACCGACAACATTTCCACTCAGGCCCTATCCCCGCAACACCATGAATTTACGTTGCTAATCCCCCGATACTAAGGGACAATTTAGCATGGCCAATCCACCTAACCCTCACATCTTTGGACAGTGGGAGGAAGATGGTTTAAGCTTTTTTACAAATGGGGCTCTAGCTAATTGGCAGTCAGAGGACAGTCAAAAAAGGTAGACTCAACACAACTAACTGGGATAGGTGACACGATCAATTTCTTGGGTTCATAGAATGATAGAATCATACAATCCCTGCAATGCAGATAGAGACCATTTAGCCCATCAAGTCTACACCAACTCTCTGACAGGCTTAACCAGACATTTTTTATTATCAAATCCACCATCTGCCATGGCGAGATTTGAACCTGGATCCCCAGACCAGTTTCTGAATTAATAGTCTAACGATAATACCACTAGGCCATCACCTCCACATTGGTACTGTTGATTGAGGAATAAATATTGCCAGGACACCAAGGATAACTCCCCTGCTCTTCAGCGAAACAATGTCATAAGATCTTTTACATCCACCCAGATGACTGATAGATAGGGCCTCAGATTAACATCTCATTCAAAAGACAGCAGAAATACCTTGAAATGTTATATTTACATTTAATGCTCCTAGTTTCCCGCATCTTAAACAAAGATGGTTCATTATTCTTGGGGAACTTGGGGAAATTATTCCGATGGGGAACTGAGAATTTTCACTATGCACTGGAGTGCTTAAGTGTAAAGCTTCCAATCAGTGTGTTACTTCAAAGTCAAGTATAGATTCCATTCCTATCACTGTTAAAGTCGATTGGCCTGAATTCTGCAGTAAGTTACTTGTTAATCCTTCCTTTGATAAGATTCAAAGTAGGCAAACTCATCACTTTAGGGAGGAGAACAAAATCTTGTAAATTTGAAATGGGAATCGCTAAAACCAGACTGAAATGACCACCAGAACCAACATTACCCATGCAGTTTGTGTCTCCTGTGCTGTTGTTTCATGCTCTCTTCTTTGGATGGTTTGAAGGAAGCGTCTGACTAACGCCTGTTGCTCCCACAGGTGATCCTGGATATGCTGCAGTATGAGAACATCTCTGTGCGCAGAGTTCTGAACAGCGAGGAGAATCTCATGATGAAACTTGGTGTTCAGGAGATCCCATCTTGCTATCTGTACTTCGCTAACAACACGCAGAGAAAGATCACGGTGTATGTATAATTCTCCAGTTACAAGTGCATTGCATGCTTTGTGTGCCACTTGGCCCCATTGTCTGCGATTGCCACACGTACAAGACCATTATAGCTATTAATATAGGATATGTTCTGTGCACCATTCATGTTGAGCTGAACATTGTTGGGTGTTTCATTATTCTGAACTCTCTTTGAAACGTCCGATCTCAATCATCGATATCACATGTCATGTCCAGTTCATAACCCTCCAGGTAACCAATTCAGGTGATTTGAATCATGCGGCAACAGTTGTGTCTTTAAAGATGCCAACCTTTTAGTTACGTAACATTCTGCTACTGTCTGCCCTACACCCACAACCGTTTGATTCAGAGACAAGAATCCTACAAACTGAACCACGGCTGACATACAATCATGTTATTGTAAAATGTGCATTTTCTAAAAAAAAAATTATTTTTAAACCCTTTATTTCGAATATTGGCAATTGCAATTCCAGAGAAACAAAGAACAGAAGGGCCAATGAATGAGTTGGGGAAACCCACTATCCATCCCTACGGTTAAATTAGCAGGAGAGACGACACAAACTAGACTTGTGTTCCCTCGAATTTAGAAGGATAAGTGCTGACTTGATTGAATTCCAACATTATTAAACAGGACAGATGGAGAGGAACTATTTCTGCTGATTGGGGAATGTAGCCCCATGAGATTTGGTCTAAAAATTTGAGAGAGGTCTTCTAGAAGTGAAATTAGGAAATGCTTCCACTCACCAATGATGGTAGAGGTTTGGAACTCTTTCCTGCAAAGGGCAATTGATGCTAGATCAATTGTACATTTTAACTTCTAAGTTTGATGGATTTTTGTTAATCAAGGGTTTTAAGGAATTTGGTCAAAGACAGGTGCATGGAGATAGGTTGCAAATCAGCCATTACCTCATGCAATGATCACACAGGCTTGAGGACTAAGTGACTGACTCCTGTTCCTATAGGATACTTATAACCTTACTATAAAATAGCTGCTATTGTGTGTCACAGTGTAACACATTTAACATTGAAAATACCTATACAAGAAAGCAGAGTGTTTTCATAAGGAATGGTCGACAAAATGCACTCACTGGGCCAAAACCTGAACCCGTGTTTGCCATCCATGCGAATGCCGCCCCCCCCCCCCCCCCTCGCCCCAGTGTGCGGTAGAATCTGAGGAGAAAACCGATCGGTTTCTCTGGCGAAAACACGCCGGTTTTCTCACCAGAAACAATGCTGCCATTTTTTGGTAAGATTTCACCCACCAATTTAATGTATTTAAAATATCAACCTTTGCAAAGCCTGTTTCGATAACAGAAAAGATGGATGGGGAACCGAGCCTTTACCCATGGGATGGTGGTGCTCGCTTCGTTGCTCTTCGAATTGTGCCGTGGGATCTTCTGTATCCACCTGAAAGGACAGACTCGGTTTAATATCTCATCCAAAAGACAGCACTTCCAACAGCGCAGCAGGGCTACAGTACTGCACCAGGGTGTCAGCCTCGATTTTGTGCTTGGGCTTCTAAAGTGGGACTTAGACCTACAACCTTCCGACTCAGAGGCTATCGATTGAATGATGGGCTGGTGATACCTCCTAACCTGCCAGATAGTCTCCTGCTGAACCTTTTCCTTCATAAAGCATCATAAAGGGTGACTCTCATTGGTTATAATATGCAAGTACTAATATTAACACTATTACTATTAATATAATTATTATAATTACAAATATGATTTAAGTATTCTGTGTTAAAGATCTTCAAACTATTATTTCTTGTTGACGTTCATCTAAAAACTGAATCTGACATGTATTCTGAGGTACCATATCAGTTTGGAGATAATGACAGGCTATTGAACAAATCCCAGACCTGTTTGCACCTTTGGATGTTGGAATGACCTTCATCTGATACTTTAAGTTATGGGTGGAGAAATAGGCAATGCAATTGCCATTGTACTCATGCCGAGGGTAGGTCTCTCATTCTCGGATTTAATTGGCAGCTTAGAAAGCCAATCCTGAGCCCAAAGAGTGGAGTGAGAGGTCAGAAGTCAGCATTGTTTGAATGCTTCTGTCTGGAAAAGCAAAGTGTGCCAGTTTAATCCAGGACCAGTCAGAGTGAGATGATGAGGTCTCTCTTAAGCTTCGTGCCAACCAGTTCAGAGATTTGTAAAGTGGCTGTAGCCTGTAACAATAAGGAAAGTTGAATGATCTATTACTGTGATGCTAACGGGAGCTGGTGAAAAAGAATTCACCATTTCTGCCATTTATGCAAAATTAATTGGCATTTCTGCTTCATCTTGCTAGAATGCACAGTGTCCAGCACACAGTGAAGGGTCTTATTGTTATGGGCCTTTAGTCATGCTATCGCATAACTAAATATTGGGCAGTAAAGGGTTTCTCCAGATAGCAGGGGGCATGTGGTCTACTTCAGCAGTGCTTGATGGTGTTAAATTGAGAATGCAGAGGAGGCCCCAAATTTCTAACAGCAAGTCATCTATTATCTGAACACCAGGAATTCTCCTGTTCTGGTGTCAAAAAAGAAATGTGATTCCTCTTGTTTCTTTGTGCAGAGGCTTTGATGCCAGTATGCCCTTATTCATGTTCAGAATGCTTTCTCCCAAAGAGCTTCTCAGTAGATGAATACATTCAAAACTGATATTGATAGATTTTCGAATCAAGGAATACAGGAATATGGCTGGAAAGCGCTGTAAAGTTAGAAGATCAGCAAGTAATTAGGAAAGCTAATATAATGTTATCATTTATTGTGACGGGAATTGATTACAAAAGTAGGGAGATTATGCTTCAGTTGTAAAGGGCATTGGTGAGACCACACCTGGAGTATTCTGTACAGAATTGGTCTCCTTATTTAAGGAAAGATGTAAATGTATTAGAAACAGTTCAGAGAAGATTTATTTAGCTAATATCAGGAATAGGCAAGTTGTTTGGGAGGAAAGGCTGGAAAGGTTAGGTTTGTACCTACGAGAGTTGAAATTATCCTTTATCCTTCTAAATTCGAGGGAACACAAGTCTAGAGTAGGCAGTGGAAGCAGAAAAGTTGAATATGTTTTAAGACAAAGCTGGGTAGATTCTTGATGAACAAGGCGGTGAAAGGTTATTGAGGGCAGGCGAATATGTGGGATTAAGGTTACAATCAAATCAGCCATGATCTTACTGAATGGTGGAACAGCTGTGTGGCCTACTCCTGCATGTACAGGTGATCTAATTGAATGGCAGTATAGGCTCGAGGGGCTGAATGGCTTAGTCCTGCTCCAATTTCTTATGTTCTACTGTTATTGGTCAGAGCATTTATACTAAAGGAGTGATATGTAGAAGTCGAAATACACAGATGTTAACAACATGAAACAGGCCATTCAGCCCATCCAATTCATGTTGACATTTACCCTCCATATAAGTAAGTATTTCTAAGCATAGTTACTCACCCTATTGCCAAGTCCCTTCAACTCCTCCTCCTTCAGAGACCTGGTCAATCTTAACTTGAATATTGACATGGGGGGGTTCTTACCTCAGCCTGAAATTGTAGCATCATAGAGTAATCATCTATCATCACGCATTCACTCACTCCCTCTCTTCAAAAAAAGACACTGGTTTCATAAACATTCTTGATTTTGTACAGTTTTTCTGTCACAGTTTCTGTTTTACACATGTTTCTGTGTAAGAACTGGGTGTCGCTGCGTATTGGTGCTATAATGGAGGAGTTACTGATGTGCTGCAGCTAAGAGCTTACTGGAAGGTCACACACCATTGCATTGCTAATGAAAGAAGTTGAGGAGTGTTCACATTTCAAGATGTTTCTAATGTGTTAATGTTTTGTGTGTGTGTGTGTGCACGCGCGCATGTTAGTGTTTGGCCATCCCAGAAATGGCCGAATGTTCTGAGTCCCACCCTCTGAACTTGGTGTTTCCATTTTGGGACCTCTTTCTATCCCACTCCCTGGTTTAGGAACTACTTCTTGGTTTGGGGCCTCTCCCTGCTCCCTACCCGATGCCCTGCAGCCCGGGACACCTTCTCTCAGACAGTGCTCCAGTTTAGGTCACTTGCCCTGCGTTTCGCACTGTTCCAATTTTTTCTTCTGCGTAAGATCCTGTCCTGGAGAAAGAAAAAGTGTGTACGTACTCCAATTCCCAGCAAGCGTGTGTGTGGAAGGCCCAAACATTGTAAAAGACCCCAAACTGTGGCCATTTCCCACCATCCCTTGAGCAGTAGCCCCGAGGCCTGCTGTGAACTGTAATTCTCTAACTGTGAATGCTGATTCATGAAAGTAGCCCTTTGGAGAGGGTCCCAGGACACCTTTGGGGGGTTGTGTATATGTGTGTGTGTGTGTATGTATATATATATATATATATATATATATATATATATACGCGTGTAAGTATGTGTGTACATGTGTGTGTATACGCATGTACATGTGTGTCTGTGTACACATGTGTATATGTGTGTATATATATGTGTGTGTGTATACGTGTATGTGTGTGTTTGTGTATATACGAGTGTATGTGTGTGTATTTTTATCTTCCCTTTTCCCAATTGTTCTCACAATGCATCATTGAAAGAGACAAACAGCTGGAAAAACTATTCCTGATTCCTCCCTAGTGCTGCTGTGAAGCAGGATGCTGGGAAACCGTTGACAACAGGGTGAGCATACCTTCTTTGGTGTCTGCTCACTGAAGGGCTATGGGCAAGGTTCCTCAACCTATAGCTCCATAATGTAGCCAATTATCACCATGTTGCTACCACCCTGACATTTTGCGACATGAACTTCAAAGTAAACTAATCTTGTGAATTGATGGCGATGCAGAGGCAGTTTTGCTGGGATTCGGCCACCAGGATGATGGCATTGCTGCAGCTGCCTCAGTACTCAACGCCGGCAACTGCCAGTTTCCAGATGCAATTTTACAACTCATCCGCTTCATCCTGGACCACAATGTCTTCACCTTCAACAACCAGTTCTTCATCCAGACACACAGAACAGCCATGGGGACCAAATTCACACCTCAATACGCCAACATCTTCATGCACAGGTTCGAACAAGACTTCTTCACCGCACAGGACCTTCAACCGATGCTATACACTAGATACATCGATGACATTTTCTTCCTTTGATGAACAATCACTGAAACAACTGTATGATGACATCAACAAGTTCCATCCCACCATCAGACTCACCATGGACTACTCTCCGGAGTCGGTTGCATTCTTGGATACACGCATCTCCATTAAGGACGGTCACCTCAGCACCTCACTGTACCGCAAGCCCACGGATAACCTCACGATGCTCCATTTCTCCAACTTCCACCCAAAACACGTTAAAGAAGCCATCCCCTACGGACAAGCCCTCCGTATACACAGGATCTGCTCGAATGAGGAGGATCGCAACAGACACCTCCAGACGCTGAAAGATGCCCTCATAAGAACAGGATATGGCGCTCGACTCATCGATCGACAGTTCCAACGCGCCACAGCGAAAAACCGCACCGACGTCCTCAGAAGACAAACACGGGACACGGTGGACAGAGTACCCTTCGTCGTCCAGTACTTCCCCGGAGCAGAGAAGCTACGACATCTCCTCCGGCGCCTTCAACATGTCATCGATGAAGATGAACATCTCGCCAAGGCCATCCCCATACCCCCTCTTCTTGCCTTCCAACAGCCGCACAACCTCAAACAGACCATTGTCCGCAGCAAACTACCCAGCCTTCAGGAGAACAGTGACCACGACACCACACAACCCTGCCACAGCAACCTCTGCAAGACGTGCCGGATCATCGACACGGATGCCATCATCTCACATGAGAACACGGTCTACCAGGTACACGGTACCTACTCTTGCAACTCGGCCAACATTGTCTACCTGATACGCTGCAGGAAAGGATGTCCGGAGGCATGGTACATTGGGGAAACCATGCAGACGCTACGACAACGGATGAATGAACACCACTCGACAATCACCAGGCAAGACTGTTCTCTTCCTGTGGGGGAGCACTTCAGTGGTCACAGGCATTCAGCCTCTGATCTTCGGGTAAGCGTTCTCCAAGGCGGCTTTCATGACACACGACAGCCCAGGGTCGCTGAGCAGAAACTGATAGCAAAGTTCCGCACACATGAGGACAGCCTCAACCGGGATCTTGGGTTCATGTCACACTATCTGTAACCCCCACAACTTGCCTGGACTTGCAAAATCTCACTACCTATCCTGTCTGGAGACAATACACATCTCTTTAACCTGTGCTTATGCTCTCTCCACTCACATTGTCTGTAACTTTAAGACTTGATTAGCTTGATTAGCATTCCAATCATTATTCTGTAAATTGAGTCTGTGTCTCTGTATGCTCTGTTTGTGAGCACATCTCCCACTCCACCTGACGAAGGGGCAGCGCTCCGAAAGCTAGTGGCATTTGCTACCAAATAAACCAGTTGGACTTTAACCTGGTGTTGTAAGACTTCTTACTGTGTTTACCCCAGTCCAACGCCGGCATCTCCACATTCAGCCACCTACCAGGGCCTGCAGCGCCATCTGTCAACCAACGTGAGTAAGACAGGCAGGAGGAAATCACCTCCAAATTAGTCCCAGTGGTAATGAATTAGTCACTTTATCTATACTCCCCATTAGGTGACTGAGATCTGCACTTGGCGTGTAAATGAATGTTTCCCCCCAGGTATCAGTGATGGTTCCAGTGGGTAACAGCACATCTGTCTTTGAGGCTGAGAGTCCAAGATCCATGGTGGAGACTTGAACCCAAAATTTAGGCTCTGCAGGTGCCATCTTTTGGATGAGACATTGAACCAAGGCGCTATCTGCCCTCCCTGGCAGATGTAAAAGATCTCCAGGCTATACACAAAGAGCAGGGGAGTTATTCCCTGTGTCTCTTGACCAAGCCTTGCACCTCAATCATCATCATCATCATTAAAACAGACTGACTATTATCACACTGCTGTCTGTGGGAGCTTGCTGTGCATGAACTGGCTGCCATGTTTCCTGCATTACAACACTTGACTACATTGCGAAGATTGATTATTGGCTGGAGAGTAACTTGGGATGTCCTAAGGTGCCACATAAGCCAATCTATGGATCCTTGTTTAAGCATCAGGATTCCATTCAGAGTCTTGGCGCTGAGTGTTATCTGGCTATTTGGCCATGTCGGGCAGTGCAGTCTGATCAATCTGCAATCCTCAACATGGAGACTTTTCAGTGGGACTGGGGTGTGGGTGCTGTCGCTGGATGGTGTTCAGGAGTAGGAAACTTACCTGATATTTGCCACCCCACTCATGCACCCCTCTCCACCTCGCCCACCCTTTCTACCCCCAAACCCCTGTTTTTGGAGCAAATTGTAAAAAATTGGCTGCTTCATTTTGATTTACTCTGCATTACGTTGAAGAAGAGAAAGATGGGGGGAGGGGGCAATTGTCAGCCTTGAGTTGGAACTGATCTGTGGTGGGTGGAGCATGTAGTCACCATGTTTGCCATGAAATGCCTGCCAAGCAAGGCTGTGCTGAAATAATGAAGGAAAAAAACGGGCATTTTCCGCAACCTCAGAATGTCCCTTCACAGCCAATTAAATACCTCCGAAGCATCAATGCTGCCATGTGGGAAACATGGGCAAGTGGTCGGTGCAGACTCGATGGGCCGAATGGCCTCCTTCTGCACTGTAGGGTTTCTATGATTTCTATGAAGTGTGAGCACTGCCAGCTCTCTCCCAAATGGCAGCGTGATAATGACCAGATAATCTTTAGTAATGTTGGTGGAGGTGGGGGGATCTCCCCTGCTCACCTTCAAAATGATCAGTGGTGTAATTAGGAACCGAGCTGCTAGAATTACACACTGGAGGCTCTCACAAATGGAAACATAGAATCTCTCCAGTGCAGAAGGAGGCCATTTAGCCTATCGAGTCTGTACCGACTCTCCACAACAGCATGTTCCCCAGGTCCATCCACCCCCATTCCCCCATCATCCTATAACCCCGCTTATCTCCCATGGCTAATCCCCCTAACCTCCACATCCTGGGACACTAAGGAGCAATTTAGCATGGCCAATTAACTGATCCCACACGTCTTTGGACGGTGGGAGGAAACCAGAACTCCCGATGAAAACCCAAGCAGACATGGCAGGCATGTCTGAATACAGTCACCCAAGAATCAAACCGCGGTCCCTGATGCTGTGAGGCTGCAGTGCTAACCACTGTGCCACCGTGCCGCCCAAATATATTCGTTATGACCTGGGAGGCTGCCCATTAAACCATGGTTGGAAAAGAAGCTTTAGTGGGATGGGGGTTGCATTCGGGGTCAAGTTGAGATACCTCATCTGGCCTCGGAGGAAGTGAGATAGATTTACCAGAATGATCCCTAGACTGCAAGGGTTAAATTCCGAGGAGACAACACAAAGTCTGGTTGTATTTCCTGTGACTTAGAAGGTTAAGGGATAATTTAATCGATGTTTTCAAGATAGGAACAGTTTGGGTATTTCCCCTCTTACAGACTCGAAACATTGACTCTTATTTCTCAGATGCTGCCAGACCTGCTGAGTTCTTCCAGCATTTTCTGTTTATATTTCTATTTCCAGAGTTTGGGGTGTCTAAGGCTCGGGGTGGCATAGTCTAAAACATAGTCTAACACTATCTTTCAATAGTGAGATTAGGAAACATTTCTACACACAAAAGGATCACCAGAATCATAAAATCCTCCAGTGCAGAAGGAGGCCATTCGGCCCATCGAGTCTGCACCGACCATAATCCCACCCAGGCCCTATCCCCATAACCCCAGGCATTTACCCTAGCTAGTCACCCTGACACTAAGGGGCAATTTAGCATGGCCTACCCACCTAACCCGCACATCTTTCGACTGTGGGAAGAAACCGGAGCAGCCGGAGGAAACACATGCAGACACAAGGAAAATGTGCAAACTCCACACAGACAGTGACCCGAGGCCGGGAATTGAACCCGGCTTCCTGGCGCTGTGAGGCAGCAGTGCAGCCACTACCACCGTGGGTGGTTAAAGGTGGTAGAAGTTTACAGTGCTCTTCTGCAAATGGCAATTGACACAAGATCAATTGTAAAATCAGAATTTGATAAAATGTTGTTAAAAGTCTATAAGAAATATGGGGGTGAAAGCAGGTCTGGGGAATGAGCTGGTCGCTCAGTCATGATCTCACTGAATGACGAATGGAACAGGGTCAAGGGGCTGAATGGCCTATTCCTGTTCTTTTGTTCCTAGAAACCTTTAATCATGTGGTTGATTTGTTTTTCTTTAATAGGTAAACCACTAACTGGAACATGTCTAACTTCTTGGGCTGAGGGGACGGGGCAATGAGTTAGAATTGCCCAATGTACTTCTTACTCTTTTTAAACAAAATAAAATCTGTCCACATCTGAGTGATGAGGGACCACGGCTCAAATGGGAACCTGGCTCTCCGTACCCAGTGTATTTTCTGCTAGTTTTGGCCTTCTGAGTGTGAAACAGTTAATATTTCATTGCACAGAATATGCACAGGAGATTGTACGACTTTTGCACAATAGGAAGATGTTCCAAACTGTTGCATGAAAACAATGAGGTTTTTCTGGGTGACTGAACAGAGGCAACTGGTGCGATCGGCGAGCTATGTGACAAGCAGATGGGATGTTCTCTCTCTGAATGGATGATTAATGCTGTGGAGTTGAGCGGTGGCACAGTGCGAGGAGCAATGGGGCAGCGCGCCACATTTGGGTAAATGGGACTTGCCAGGGAGAATTTCATCAGAGCCGGAGGGACAGATGTGGGAAGAAGCTAAAGTCAAGTGTAAGCCTGTCCCTGGCCACAGCCTCCCTTTCCAGTGTCTCCCGTGACAGACGCCGGGGATAATTGGATGCTGCTGATGACATTATCAAAGTGCCAGGCTTTCTTCAGAGCTAGTGGAGGGGAAAATTATTTGTGATCAAGAATGAGGCCTCCATCTGCTCATGGTTAAACAGAGCTCCAGCCCTGCGTGTGTCTTTAAGAGGGGCTAAACAGAACAGTAAATATCAGGCAGCAAGGTCACGGAGAATTAATGGCAGGGGCATGTTGGGCACTGTCTCTTTGAAACTGTGAAGACCACCCAGTTACTTTACTCTCTCTCCCATTGCTCCTTCTCCTTTTGCTCTTCCTTTTTCTGCTTCTTCTCTGCAACTTTTCTCACTTTTCTCTCTGGTATTCTTCCCATCTGTTTGTCTCCGTATCGTTCTTCTCTCACCCTTATCATTTTTCTCTCTCCTTTAACTTTCTCTCTCTTTCTCCGTTAACACTCTCTCTCTCTCTCCTCCTTTAACTCTCTCTCCCCCCTTTCTCTCTTTCTTTCCTTTAACTCTCGCTCGTTTGTTTAACACTCGCTGTCTCCTCTAACTCTCTCTTACCTTTAACTCTCTCTCTCTCTCTATTCCCTCCTTTAACTCTCTCTCTCTCTCCTCCTTTTAACTCTCTCTCTCTATCTCTCTGGTTTGTCTAAGATAGCTTTTTCCTTCTTTTCCTTCCTCGCCTCACTTTTCCTGTCTCTGCCTCTCCTGTCTTTCTTTTTCTCATTCCCTATGTCACCAGTCTTGAGCTTTCCACCTGCCGGCAACTCTTTTCAAACTGAAACTTGTTTTGGCATTTTTGTTTCCTTCTCTTTCTCCCAATATCTGTGCAGGTAATTTGGAGTTTGACCAAAAGTGTAAAAGCAGAAAATAATCACATCAGCTGCACTTCGTACATCCCTTCCGTCTTCGTGTTTTCACTGAAAATTTGGGAAGATGTAGCTCGGGTGGTTCTCCCATCTTACACTCTGACAATTGTCAATATTATTGCCCCTGTGTCCCTCGGGGTTTTTCTGGGCATGTGGGCATTGATATTGTGTAATTGCCCCAGAAAGGTTTGGTTCACTGAGTGACTTGCTGAACCACCTCAGAGGGCAGTTAAGTGTCAACCACATTAGTGGTAAACTTTTTATTTTATTTTCAAGGTGTTTGGCTTTCCTGATAAGGGCAACATTTATAAATCATCCCTTGTAGCCGTTGGACCTACAGCTTTATCGTCATATAGGTACATAGCACAGAAAAAGGCCCTTCGGCCCATTGGGTCTGTGCCAGTCAAAGACAAACCACCTACTATTCTAATCCCATTTTCCAAGACTTGGCCCATAGCCTTGCATGCTTTGACATCGCAAGTACCCATCTAATTGCTTCTTAAATGTTACGAGGGTCTCTGCCTCCACCACCTTTTCAGGCAGTGAGTTCTAGACCCCTACCACCTTCAGGGTGAAAAAGGTTTTCCTCATATCCCCTCTCAACCCCCTGCCCCTTAGCTTAAATCTATTTCCCCTGGTCATTGATCCCTCCACCAAGGGGAAATGTTTCTTCCTGTTTACTCTATCTAGTGAGTTTGAAAAAAGTGACTTGCATTTCTACAGTACCCTTCATGACTACAGGACGTTCCAAAGTGCATTCTGCCAATGGATTACTTTTGCAACATTATAATGTAGGAAACATGGAAGACAATTTGTGCACAGCAAGCTCCCACAAACAGCACTGTGATAAAAACCAGATAAGCAGCTTTCATGATGTTGATTGAGGGATAAATGTTGGCCACTGATGATGATTCCCCTACATGGGGTCTGAGAGCATGCAAGGGGCATCAGTTTGGCATCTCAATCCAAAGGCAGCACTTCCAGTAACACAACATTCCCTCTGTTCTGTGCTGGAGTGTCAGCTTTGATTTTTATGCTCAAATTCTGGTGTGAGACTTGAACCTACAACCTTCTGATTCCAAGGTGAAAGAGCCACCAACTGAGCCATGCCTGAGACTATAACTGCACAGCTTGCTAGACCATCTCAAAGCACATAATGAGCATTGAACACAGGTCCAAGAACACTTTACTGGAAGTCCGGCTAACAGCAGAAAATGTCTTTTTCAACATGCAGACCCTCCAGATATAAACTGGTGAAGTGTCCTCTCTCCTCCTCGTAACGTGGTTACAGTCCATTAACGGGCTGACTTTGCCAGTGATGGGCACGGAGTGGCAACCTGGGGAATAATATATTGCTAGGTCCGCAGACAGGGTGATCCTGGGGAAGCTGAATCGAGTGTTTGTATTGCCAAAGGAGATGGATTGAAGTGAAGCAGTGTGCTTTGTGCTGAAACTGGCTGCTTTCCCCATCCACAGGAAAATGCCAACACGCGCGTCCTACAGGTATTACTTGCAGTGGTTGCCAGGGGTGACACGTGATGCTTACAAGCTGAATCCAGTGGATGTGACACACCCGACCGCAGCACATCAGTGGAGAGACTTCAACAGGTAAGATATTTTCCATGATTGATTAAATGTGACGTGACACAACAGTGGCCCTCTCAGTCCTACCTTGGCTCCCCTCCAACCAGCACCCAGCTGAAATCCCACTTGGAGTTGAGTTGCTAATGTTCCTTTTCGGAATGGGTGTTGGTGTGGGGCAGGGGACGGAGATGTGACGGGGAGATGCAGTTTGCAACAGGGTGAGACCTTGCTCGTGGGAGCTAAGTTGCAATGGCTATGCTGTACTACCCCTTGCTAGCATTAGAGGGAGCTCACTCCGTGAGTGGATGTAGAGGCTGGTTTCCAATAATGCCCAAGCTGAGAACATGGGCTCCCATACCAAGATTATTCCGAAATTATCAGCCTGCTCATCTTTTCCACTGAACCCCCTGTGTTAGAATATAAAAGTGGTCTAACTCTGATCGCCCTGGGATGTGCAATGGGACACACCTGCCTCTCAGCGCCAGGGACCTGGGTTCGATTTCCAGCTTGGGTCACTGTCGATGTGGAGTTTGCACGTTAGAACATAGAAAAGAAAAGCTACAGCACAAACAGGCCCTTCGGCCCACAAGTTGCGCCGAACATGTCCCTACCTACTAGACTTAGCTATAACCCTCTATCTTACTAACTTCCATGAACTTATCCAAAAGTCTCTTAAAAGACCCTATTGAATCCGCCAAACACCACCACTACCGGCGCCGATTCCACGCACCCACCACCCTCTGAGTGAAAAACATACCCCTAACATCTGCTCTGTACCTACTCCCCAGCACCCTAAGCCTGTGACCTCTTGTGGCAACCATTTCAGCCCTGGGTAAAAGCCTCTGAGAATCCACTCTTATCAATACCTCTCAACATCTTATACACCTCTATCAGGTCACCTCTCATCCTTCGCCTCTCCAAGGAGAAAAGACCTAGCTCTCTCAATCTATCCTCATAAGGCATGCCACCTAATCCAGGCAACATCCTTGTAAATCTCCTCTGCACCCTTTCTATGGCTTCCACATCCTTTCTGTAATGAGGCAACCAGAACTGGGCACAGTACTCCAGGTGGGGTCTGACCAGGGTCCTATACAGCAGCAGCATTATCTCCCGATTTCTAAACTCAATTCCTTTATTGATGAAGGCCAGTATTCCATATGCCTTCTTAACCACAGCCTCTACCTGCGACGCTGCTTTGAGCGTCCTATGAACCCGGACCCCAAGATCCTTCTGATCTTCCACACTGCCAAGCGTCTTACCCTTAATATTATATTCTTTCATCCTATTCGACCTGCCAAAATGAACCACCACACACTTACCTGGGTTGAAGTCCATCTGCCACTTCTCCGCCCAGTCTTGCATCTTCTCTATGTCTCGTTGCAACTGCTGACATCCCTCTACACTATCCACAACACCACCAACTTTTGTGTCATCAGCAAACTTGCCAACCCATCCTTCCACTTCCTCATCCAGGTCATTTATAAAAATCACAAAGAGCAAGGGTCCCAGAACAGATCCCTGGGGCACTCCACTGGTGACCGACCTCCATGCTGAAAAAGACCCATCTACAACCACTCTTTGCCTTCTGTGGGAAAGCCAGTTCTGAATCCACAAAGCAATGTCCCCTTGTACCCCATACCCCTTCACTTTCTCAATAAGCCTTGCATGGGGCACCTTATCAAACGCCTTGCTGAAATCCATATAAACTACATCTACCGCTCTTCCCCTCGTCTATGTGTCTAGTTACATCTTTTAAAAATTCAATTAGGCTCGTGAGGCATGATCTGCCTTGGACAAAGCTGTGCTGGCTATTTCTGATCATACTATTCCTCTCCAGATGTTCATTAATCCTGCCTCTCAGGATCTTCTCCATCAACTTACCAACCACTGAGGTTAGACTCACTGGTCTATAATTTCCCGGGCTATCTCTTCTCCCTTTCTTGAATAACGGAACCACATCTGCAATCCTCCAATCCTCCGGAACCTCTCCCGTCTCCATTGATGACGCAAAGATCATCGCCAGAGGCTCAGCAATCTCTTCCCTCGCCTCCCACCTGGGGTACATCCCATCCGGTCCCGGCGATTTATCTAGTTTGATGCTTTTCAAAGGCTCCAACACATCCTCTTTCCTAATGTCCACATGCTCAATCTTCTCAGTCCACTGCAAGCCTGCACTGCAACTACCAAGATCCTTTTCCACTGTGAATACTGAAGTAAAGTATTCATTGAGTGCCTCTGCTATTTCTACCGGTTCTATACAGACTTTCCCACCGTTACATTTGATAGGTCCTACTCCTACACATCTTATCTTCTTGCTCCAATCCCTCAGCTACGCATTTATCCTCCACCTTATTCCGTTCCTTCCCTCACTGTCTCGTGGCACAGGCAGCAATCCCGAGATTACTACCTTTGCGTTCCTTCTTCTTAACTCCCTACCTAACTTCCTATATTCTCCTTTCATAACCCCTTCCCCTTTCCTGCCTATGTCAGTGGTACCAGTCTGCACCACGACCTCTGGCTCCTCTCCCTCCCACTTCAGGATTTCTTGGACACGGTCAGAAACATCCCTGATCCCGGCACCAGGGAGGCAAACCACCATCCGCGTTTCTCGACTTCCTCCACAAAAACGCCTGTCTGACCCCCTCACTGTAGAGTCCCCTATCACCACTGCCTTCCTCCTCCTTTCCTTACCCTTCTGTGCTACAAGGCCGGACTCCACGCCGGAGGCACGATCACTGCTGCTTCCACCAGGTGGGCTGTCCACCCCAACAGTACTCAAACAAGAGTACTTATTTTTAAGGGGCACAACCACTGGGGTACTCTCTACCACCTGATTTTTCCCTTTCCTGACTGTGACCCACTTGCTCGTTCTCCCCGTGTCTGCGTGGGTTTCCTCCGGGTGCTCTAATTCCCTTCCACAATCCGGAAGATGTGCGAGTTAGGTGCATTCTCCCTCAGTGTTGACGTTCTCCCACAGCCACCTCTGCCCTATCCAGCTCAACATCACACCAGAATAAGGGCTAACAAGCCAAAAATACTTACATCAGTCTTGTACATTGAAGGTACCCCAAAAGCACTATTTAGGTCCTGCTATCAACAAGATTCTGCTCATTTCCCCTCCGAGAAACCCGAACAACCGGATACTATGCCCACCACACATTCCATGAGCCAAGTATTCAAGTAATCACTGTCACTTCCCACGCAGCGAAGTCAAAATAAAGACCAATCTAACAAGGCTAGATAATCAAGGATTAGTTGACCACGTCTGGGCATTGCAGCAGAACATAACTCCCCACTCTAACAACACCAGAGATGCCAACAACAGAAAAGTGAACCTAGTCTTTTCCAGGATACATGATCTGTCTGCACCTTCAAAGGAGACAAGCAAAGATTCCTTAATCCCAAAATAGGAAAAGTACAAAAGAAAAATGTAACCCCAAGAGTTCTAATGGGGGATTCTCCTCACCCACAATCTCTCTGTTTTGAG